>NC_041397.2:175910279-176005279 GCF_900747795.2 Erpetoichthys calabaricus
CTAAATAATGGGTCTGTTGTAAGGTGTTACCAAATGAACAAGCTTCAGTTTATAAGTGCATGTGGTGTCATTCTTTGAATGGCAAGTGTGGTTTGATTGGCAGTTTCAGCTTTTGGTTAAGGGAGGTGTGGCAATGGAGAGTGCCATGAATAGAGCAGTTAGCTGTGAGACTGGCAATTATGCAGATGTGATTATTGACATCAGTGCAGCTGCTCCTTATTTATCCGCTACTCATCTCAGATAAGGGAGGACGCCTTCTTTTGTCGATTAAAGTACACACACGCACACGCACATGCATGCACGTAATTGATTAGGACGAGATGTGAGTATGGAGGTTTGGAAGGCAGTTAAAATTGTTTGAAGTTTGAGTGTCATCCCGAAGAGAGTGTCAAACCTGTGGTGCTGCAGCAGGTGCAGGGGAGAATTAAATTCTTTTTACTCACTGCAATTCCACAATGGAATGTATGGAAGCTTACTCTTGCCATTTAAAAAGAAATAAATAAAAAATAAATCATTGCATTATTTTGCAAAAGATATTACCTGGTATAGTCAGCATCATCATGTGTGTCCTATGGTAGCTAGTGAGGGACAGATTAAAGTGTGAATAGGTGCAACAAAGTGACAAAACGTGAATAAAACCCATAGGTATACAATTAATCCTGCATGTGCTGAGGGGTACATTTATATTTGGGATGGAGGGGTGGCTCTGAGGCTAAGGATATGTGCTAGTATCCCCGTTTCTGCCAAAAGAGTTCCTACTTTGCTGAGCCCTGGAGCAAGGCCCTTAACCTGCAATTGCTCCAGGGACACTGTACAATGGCTGACCCTGCGCTCTGACCCCAAGGGACATGAGAAAAATAACAAATTCCTAAGACCAGAAATTGTATAAGGCGAAATAAAGAACAAAAAATAATAATAATAATAATCTGCACAGTTTAGGATCACAGGGAAGCCCGTGATTATGGCAGCAGCACTTGGTGTAAGGCAAGAGGCAACCTGCAGCTACCGGTAACACTGGCATGCTCAATGAGGAAGAGGTGGAGAAAGCACCTATCTTGCAATCAAAGGACACTAACTGAATAAAACTTATAGGCATACATTTAATTTTATTGAGATATAAGTTTAGTACAAGTGTTTTAACATTGGCAGAATGGTAGCACAGAACTAACATTCCTGACTAATGCCACCGAGGTCTTCATGAATGTAAAGCAAGAAGCATCCATGGTACAAGATACACTTTTAATTTGCAGGACAAAGCCGCACAGTCAAGCAGAAATGAGTGTGCTGCCTGCAGTCTATTAACAGAAACATATAAATAAAGTAATTGCTTAGTTTAAATCTAGTTTTTTTAGTATAGATATTTTGAAACTGTGTGATCTGGTGGTGCAGCAGCTAGTGTTCATACCTTGAATGTTTAGGGGTACAGGTTGGAGATAGAAAAAGGGAACTGATGTTATTTACTTCACTGCACACAAAGAACTAAACCTCTTTTGTTAATTGAGAAGTGTTCCTGTGATATTTTCAGTATTCAAAGATCATAAATGTTGCCACCACTAACATCGGACACACGTGCAGGGAGAGAGAAAGAGAAAAAGAGAGAGAGAGGTTAAGTATGCCTGCAGCAAACAATTACCATATATACTCGCGGATGCGCTGTCATGTGCTCCTAACCGCTCTCCCTCTCTCTCTATTGTGCCTACGTGACCAAATGGTAATACTGAACTATTCTGAAGCGATGTTTGCAGTTTTTTGTGTTTTTGGTATCTCACACCCTCATACACCTTTATTGTAAGAGCATCCCTTATCTACGATGGAGCAATTGATCAGACGAAAATATGAAGCTGGTTTTAAATTAAACATTGAAGTAGCGAAAGAAATTGGTAACTGCGCTGCTGCAAAAAAATTTGATGCGTTTCAGAAACTGATGCGAGATTGGAGGAGGCAAGATGTAAAAAAAAAAATTTAAAAAATTAAGTGCCGCATTTTTGAATGGGCATATAATTTGTGGTCTGATTTTATGATCAATTTTTCAGATTTCAAGACCCGACTTATACGTGAGTATATATGGTAACTGACATGCATGGGAAGAATGCGCAAACCCCATGCAGACCCTAGTGGTGTGAGTCCAGAATGTTAGGGTTGTAATCAGAGGCTTTAGCTCTGGGTCTTTTGTGCCAAGTTTTTTTCTTCAGGAATTCATAAGAATAATATCGTTAAGCCTCTAAACTTTTTATCAATCCTATTTTATTTATCCCTGAATCATAGTGTGAAAGGCAAAGGGGGAAGCTCTTCGAATTTATATATATGATAAGAAAATTGTGCAATTTCAAGGAGGATGCCCCATAACACATATCTCCCAGACAAAAATCACACAGGGGTCCAAAAATCACACAGGGGGTCAAGACCCTGATCTCTGCAAATCCTAACAACATGCCTTTTCAGTTCTGCCACTCTGCCAATATTAAAACATCTGTACCAAGTTTACTAAACTTCAATCTGATTAAAATAAAATGTATGCCAATAACTTTCACTTGTTATTGTCACTTGATTGAAAGATAAGCATTTTCTTCACGTTTACCTCCATGTAATGTTACTGACAGCAGCAGGTTGCTTCTTACCTGTAACCCTAAACTGTGCGGATTAAATTTACCTCTTAGCACATGCAGAATTAAATGTATACATATGACTTTTGTTCAGTTCTTGTCACTTGATTGCATATATGCACATCCTTAATCTGTCCCTCACTAGCTGTCACAGGACATCTGGAGCATTAGGATGATACAGAACACAGCAGGCAGTATCTTTTGCAAAACAACACAATTTTTTTCAGGAATAAGTTTCTGTGGGAAGGAGGAGTGATAGAGTTGGGGTTCTGTGGTGAGCAACACGTGTTGTAGTTTAAGACAGCCAGGACATGAGGATTGCCATGGATAGAACGACAGGCTGAGGCATTAAATGAGCAAACTTGTGATGATGATGGAGTAAATGAAGCAAACTAGTTGTCACCTAGTGTTTTGCTGGAATGGGAGAATATTGGAGATTTATCAACATTTATGGTGAGAATACCTTGATTTGTGTTGTTCTTAGTTTGAGGAACTGTAGACATTCCTGGTTTTAGTGGATTGGTTTTAATTATTTATACCTCACAACACAAATTCTGGTTTTAATGACAGTATTTATTTAAGAATTATTTAAACTGCACTTTGTTTATAATTAATCACTTTATTTTTGACACCAAAAAACTGGTATTTGTTTCCACACTTGCCGCTGTTAAATCCTGGTTACAACCTACTAGGTGGTCTATTCAACAACTGCATGTTGGGTACATCCCAGCGCAGTGACCCCAGGAAGTGCACTTCCAATTATGAGCCAATTCACATTTATACATCATATATTATAATCATCTTTATAAACACATATTAAAATGTACCAAGGATTACACCTAACATTGAAAGGAATCTAATCAGGAACTGACTTACCCGAATCAACATTTCAGTACCTATGGCACTGCTATTCTTTTTTCTTGTCAGATTCTCCTGTTTCTTAAAAGATATTCACCCCATCATTTCCCCTTTAGAGTTGTGCTGGATATAATCTCCTTCCTTAGTGTTCAGTGCAGCCTTTTCATCTTTAGCACACACCTATAACTTGTCTCCTAATTTTGCTTAAATGGAGATGACATCTATAACACACTTTGTCACACAGTAGTTTTACTGTATCAAGTTTTAAAAAGTGAACTGAACAGAATCAAACCTGCCATTTTACACAATATGATAGCTTTTTATAGAAACATTTTTTTTTCTCATTTTGCTTCTACTTTGTTTATTTTTTCCACTTGGGAGGCTTTTAGGTACCATTATTGGCTAAGAGTATCATAAAAAAGGTATTAATACTGTGTTAGCAATTACATTAAAAGATATTGCATTAAACTGTTTTAAAGAGAGTATAAATAGTGTGACACGTTGTGTGTTTTTTCCTGGAAAACATATGGTTTTTTCCATATATAAATAAAAATTGTTGATTCCCAGCAATCATACAAGGTTTTGACCTACAGACCGACAGATGCTGCATCAGCTTTTGTTCACATAATGACTTCAGTCTGGAAATTTACTGGTAAATTCCTCGGGTAGTGAGGGGGCTACGTGATAGTGCTTTAATAAAGAAATATATTTTTCTAGCTTTTTTGACTTATATAGTGTTTTTTTAGGAACTGATTGCTATTGTTGTTTATATTTTCCTATCTGAATGTTATTTTTTATAACATCATAAGTTTGTCCATTCTGTTTTTTAATAGATATATACAATGTTATGTCAGTCCTGGGTTGACATACAGTACATGCATGAGATGCCTCATATGCTGCATCTTACATAAGAGCACAAAGTTGGTTAAAACTTTGCCTAATCTTTATTATAAATAAGTACAGGAAAGGCTGTCAACAGCTAAAATTAGTTTTTTATTTTCAAATCTAAGTAAAATTCAAGTTTTCATCATCTTTACTATTTAGTGATTTAGAGTATTGCATTTTTCAATTAAACAAATAATCACATGTCTACTGCTCAGTGTACCAATACATGTTCCCTCTGACTTGTCTTACCATCATACCCATTCTAAGAGTAAGTCGTGCCAATTTCAATATTTAACCTTTTTGACTTTTTACATTGTATAGAAAAAAAATAACAGTTGTGACACCATAGACAATTATCTTCTGAAGGTGGGCATCAAAGGTTAATTATAGGTGTTCTTTCATATGTTTTATTCTTCCTGGTATCAGCCTTCCCCTATTACTGTTTTTATTAAACCACACTTTTAATAGCTTTCAGCTTGAGAAAACATGTCATTTGTCAATTCACATAAAATTTCAATGACTTGTATAATGACATTCATATGTCATTTTTGTTAATTCTATGAAGGAAATGTGTAGCTAGAGTTGTGCTATTGACTGCTTTAATGACATTGTTAATCTCACAGAAAAATCCAGAAAGAGAACTGTTGAACTCTGAGAATTAATAATCATTTTAGGTTTAAATTTATATTTGTTTTTATTTAACCTAAGGGACAGCACCTAAAAATGATCTATTACATGCATGCAGGTGATCACATTGGAATATATCTGTAAATTTCAAAGAAGTGTATGTTTTAATAAGACTAGGTCGAAAGTCAACATGGCAAATTCCCAACCAAAAACCTGGTATGTTTCCCGGAAAATTTTCAGGTTGGCATGTTTGTGACCAAAGCAGCAGATATTTCCGGAAAAGAATGCAAAGCACCATGGTGTCTTCATTTACATCACACTGATGTTTATAAGAGTAACCTCAATCATAAGAGATTCAGGAAATGACAAATTTAACTCTTGATATATCACTTGGCTAAATGTTGCTTTTTTAAAATTTGCATTTAAAAAACTGTAAGGAAAATAAAAGAGCTCATCTTTACTTAATACAAGATGCAGCTATGGTCCTATGGTATTTCAAAGCCACTGTTTAAGGAAAGGAATGGCGTGCACTTTCTCCTGAAAAGCAGTGGTGAAACTGTGGTCAGCTTTATGGAACAGTAAAGATGCAGTAAAATACATTTTTGTGCAGTATGGTCCATAAGCATTTGGCCAGTGACACAATTTTCATGACTATGGCTCTATACGCCACCAAAGTGGATTTGTAAATAAGAAATAATTACATGATTTAAGTGTAGGCTTTCAGCATTAATTCCAAATTTTAGTAGAAATATGTAATGAGCCATTTAGGAATGGCAGACATTTTTATACATGGTCACCCCATTTTCAGGGGCTCAAAAGTATTTGGACGATTGACTGACAAGCTGCTCCATAGCCAGTTGTGAGCAGGTCCCTCCCAGTTTCATTAACTATTAAACAGGCAGAAGGTCTGGAGTTAATACCAATTGTGGAATTTGCATATGGATACTGTTGCTGTTAACTCTTAATATAAGGTCCAAAGAGCTGTTCATGCAAGTAAAAACAGGCCATCATTAGGCTTAGAAAACAAAAAAAAAAACATCAGAGAGATAGTAGAAACACCAGGAATGGCCACATTAACCATCTGGTACATTCTTAAAAAGAAGGAATTCACTGATGACCTCAGCAACAGAAGACAACTGTGCTAGATAATCACATAATTCTTTCCATGGTGAAGAAAAACTAATTTAGGACATTTAGCCAAACCAAGAACACTCCCTATGAAGTAGGCCTATCATTGCCTAAAGTCTACAATCAAGAGAAGATTTCATGAAAATAAATACAGAGGGTTTATCACAAGGTGCAAACCATTGGTAATTCTATAGCATAGGAAAGGCTGATTATACTTTGCCAGAAAAAACACTCCAAAAAACAGACCAGATTTGGAACCGTTTTCTTTGGACAAATGAAATTAAGATCTATATATACCTGAATGATGGATAGAGAAGAGTATGGAGTAGAGAAGGAATGACTCATGATCTGTAGCATACCACATCATCTGTGAAACATGGTGGAGGCAGTGTTACAGGATGGGCATGCGTGGCAGCCAACGGAAGTGGGTCACTGGTGTTTCAAGATCATTTCTGAAGTGTACAGGTCTGTACCATCTGCTGAGATTCAGACAAATGCTGCAAAACTGATAGGACGATGCTTCACAGTACAGATGGATAATGAGCCAAAACATCCTGTAACAGTAAACCAAATACTTTTCAAGGCAAAGAAGTGGAATATTCTTTAATGGCCAAGTCAGTCAACTGACCTCAACCCAGTTGAACATGCATTTCACTTGATGAAGACAAAAACTGAAAGCAGAAAGTTCAACAAACAAAAATGATTATGTTAGTTTGTCAAAATACTATTTAGAGCCCCTAAAAATGGGGGGTCAATGTATAAGAATGGTTGTCTTTTCTAAATGGCTCATACTGTTTCTGTTAAATGCCTTAAATTAAAATTGCAAGTCTATGCTTCAATTACATCTTGATTGCTTAATTTTAAATCCATTGTGGTGGCGCACAGAGCCAAAATTGTGAAAATTATATCACTGTCCAAATACTTATGGGCATCCATATCCATATTACTAACCGAGAATGGTAAACCGGAAGGCATGGACGCAGATACACGGCTATGGGACCATGAGACATACTGCGCAGGCGTCTACAGCGCGCGTCTCATAAACCGCAACCGAGGTGTTATCCACCGCGAACGAAGGAGTCATGGCCCAAAAACGAAAGAGCTCAACTAACGTGAATGAGAAATGAAGCAACAACGCGCCCATAGCTAACAACTAATGACACAGCCACACAAAAAAGAGGATTCTGCGCTGCACCCCAGAGTCGAACGGAAGAGGCTACGGAGGCCCCACAGGTCCACAAAGATAGTACGGAAGGCACAGGAAACTACGAAAGGCGCAGGCGCCTACAACGCGCTTCTGAATAGGACATGAAGCAACAACGCACCCATAGCTAACGACTAACGACACAGCCACACAGAAAAGAGGATTCTGCACTGCACCCCAGAGTCACACGTAAGACACTACAGCATCCGCAAAGGTCCACAAAGATAGTACGGAAGGCACGAGAAAGTACGAAAGGCCCAGGCGCCTACAACGCGCTTCTGAACTAAAAGTCCACACTACACAGCATGGTCCGGGTAATGAGAATAAACGAACTCTCCGTATTAAACGTACGGCATCCTCACACGTCCAAACCATATAGCATAGGTGAATCACATTACAGTGATGCATTATTAACGGTACAACCACAGAAAACGCTCCGTATTAACAGTAAGTGCAATTATCCATATTACTAACGGTACACAACGGATAACTAATGGAGTCACGGTCACGGCTCCAAAACGATCCAGCTCAACTAACGGAGCTACAAAAGTGAGCCCGCATGGATAAAAACAATAGACGTAGGCGCCTACAACGCGCATCTGAAACCGCGGAGGCAAAACTGTCTCGGCTCCAAAACGAAACAGCTCCGCATGGACAAATACAATATACATGGACACCTACAACGCACGTCAGAAACTGTGGAAGCAAAGCAGGCACGGGTTCAAAACAAAAGACCACAACTGACAGAGATACAAACATGAGCCCGCCTGGATATAATCAATGAACGCAGGCGTCTACAGCGCGTGTCTGAAATGCCGCAAGCAAAGCAGGCACATATCTCATACATTCATCAATGTATTTCGGGTTACCCAACACCGGGGGTAGGCGAGCGAAGCGAGCAGGGGGCGGAGCCCCCTTGTAACTGTATATTCAGGATATTATCTCATTCATGTAGAATAACCTGATTAAGTTACTGGTCAATAGTAGGCTGATAGTCAAATTTGTAAATATTGTCATCCAGGCCATCCCAAAAGTGCTCCATGGGCTTAAGTTCAGGATATGAAGCACCTGCATGCCAGCATTCACTTCTCAGGACAGTTGTGAACACAGCAGCTGTGTGTGGCCCATCATTGTCATGGTGTACTGATTATGTTACTTCATCTAGGGAATGACATTTTTCTGTACAATCTTATGCTCTATAATGCACCTCATTTAGCCTGCACTCAATGAAGTGGAGCAGTGTTCAGCTGCTATGGGAAATGTGAGTCCACACCTCTACACACAATACTGTATATACCAAGAAATATACATTTACACAGGGTGTAATTCTTTAATTACAGGTTTCAAATGTCCTTGGTCAGTCAGCCATATTCTGAAATGAATCACTTCATGTTCAGATGAATGTTTTAATTGAAAAAAAAAATTCTGAAAATAGGTCAGTTGTCTCTAATTTATGGTGAATCACTTTCCATCGCAAGTACTAAAAGGGTAGAAAGGTAACTGAGAAGGATTTAGTAATGGCCAATTAAAACAAGTTTAAGAGGGGAACATAATAAAACAGGGGCGGCACGGTGGCGCAGTGGGTAGCGCTGCTGCCTCGCAGTTGGGAGATCTGGGGACCCGGGTTCACTTCCCGGGTCCTCCCTGCGTGGAGTTTGCATGTTCTCCCCGTGTCTGTGTGGGTTTCCTCCGGGCGCTCCGGTTTCCTCCCACAGTCCAAAGACATGCTGGTTAGGTGGATTGGCGATTCTAAATTGGCCCTAGTGTGTGCTTGGTGTGTGGGTGTGTTTGTGTGTGTCCTGCGGTGGGTTGGCACCCTGCCCGGGACTGGTTCCCTGCCTTGTGCCCTGTGTTGGCTGGGATTGGCTCCAGCAGACCCCCGTGACCCTGTGTTCGGATTCAGCGGGTTGGAAAATGGATGGATGGACATAATAAAACATCTTCCGATCTGGCCAGGTCGCCAGTACAACGACACCGACAAAATGGCTGGCAGGACAGGAAAATATTTTTGTCCCTTGACAGTATAATTTAATAAATGGACCAGCGGGAGCCGAGAGTAGAGAGCTTTTCCAACCCCCATACACCAGGTGGCAGATGTCCACTTATGGCAACCCAGTTGGGATAATGGCAGGAGTACTTGGTCCAGAAATGGAGCCCAGCTGGGGTCCCTATGTGCTTATAAAGGGTACTGTCTGGGGAGAACCTCTCTACTTTCTTTATGGCCTGGAAGTGCTTCCATGAAGACATGGCGTTGCACAGGACACATTCCAGGGTCAGGCTAAAAAGGGAGCCTGCTGTCACACATGGGTGAGTCAGAGTCAGGAGATAATGGGCAACACTTAGAGAAGTACAGAAGGAGGAAGATTTGTGTGATTTATTGTGGCTTATTTTGGAGAGGTGATTGAAAAGTGCCTTATGTGAATAAAAAAATCCTTTATTTTATTCCTATTTTGTGTGCCATATTGTTGTGTCTGTGGTTTGGGGCTATCTGTTGCTCTCTAGTGATCACATGACATTATTAACAAGCAATATAAGAAAGCAATATGAACCCATTTTGTTGTATGCTAAGCCAACATAATGAGGCTTCAATCTTGATTAAATGATGAAAATAATGGAAATTTTATAATACCGGTAGATGGATCATTTTAGAGATGGGTGCCCTACATTTAGATAGATAGATAGATAGATAGATAGATAGATAGATAGATAGATAGATAGATAGATAGATAGATACTTGTAATAATAGCAGTAGTTGTAACTCATGTATAAAGAGTACAGTGTCTGAAGACTCTTCCTCCTACACTGGTTTTATTTAGCCTTGCATTTATAAGCATGTTTGCATTTTAAGACTGCAGTGTAATCCATGGAGCATATGCATTTTAAAAACTCAATAGCTCCCTAGATTTACTCCTCTTCAAAGATTCAAGAATCCTTGTTATGCCAAAGGTGGAAATGGAAAAAGAAAAAAGTATTTTAAGACACCAGTAGACAAAGACAATGAGGAATAGTTGTTGAAATGATAGTAGTGGTCAAAATACAGAGAGAGCAGGAAACCAGAAATACCAAAGCTGAAACAAAATGTGAAGCTGAAATTAAAAAACACATGGGAGGAAAGGAGACAACAAACACAGCTAGCACCATAAGATTTCTTTTTCGTTTGAATCCTGAAACTTGAAGAACCAAGAAGTTCTTGACATTGACCTTTATACCCGGTAAGCACCTATTATTATTGCAAGGCACACTACACCCAGGGACAATTTTACAGTTGCCAATTAACCTTAACGTGTACCTCTATGAAAGCGGAAAAAAAACACAGATAATTTTGAGAACATTCACACTGTACTGACAAAAACAGATTGTCAGTTGCAATTTTATGAGAAAAGATAAAGCTGGAAAGCAAAGCAAAGGTCAAAACTGGAAGTCAAAAGCACAATTGTCAAAGCCACTGATACTGACCAAAGAAAATCAGACTCAAAAAAGACCAAGCAGAGATTCTAGTACCTAAAAGTATCAAAAAAAGTTGATATGAATATGCTAAGGGGTTTTATTCAATCTCAAATAAATTAGAACTATAAGTGGTGAACTTTATATAGTCACACTTATGGTGTTATTTTTGCACAAACACAATGAATTGTAGGATGCATCACAAAAGAAACAGGCAACATAGATGTCTCTAAATGATGGTGCCCATTGCTAAAATAAAATGCCACCGAAATTAAGGTTATACAAAATATAAACTCTTAAATAACATCTCCAATTGATAAACAGGTATCAGAAACAAACCTTCTGGGTCAAAAAAAAACAAAACAAAACTGGCCCATAAAATATATTTAACTTAATTTTAAATCTTTAAAAACCCAAGAAAAATTAATTTAGAATGTTGGTTCTAACAGAGCCCTCCATATTAGGGGTCTCTGCCATCTTAAGGTTCTATAGAGCCAGCTGCCATGTTGCGTGTAGGTTATTGAGTTAATCGGTAATGCTAGGTACTGAAGAGGAGACGTAGAAGAAATCTAATAGGCAAAGTTGAAACCCATATAAAAGGTGACATCTTGAGCACTGAAAATAAATGATATTTCTAGCTAATTCAGCCAAAGGCAAGTAATTACACTAATCAATTTGGCTTGAATTGACAGTTCACTAGAAGTACTTCTCTAAGTCTCGATTAATTCTTTCCATCAAAGCTGTTGGTTTCCAGATCATGTCCTGAAGAAAGATTTACAGTACAACCTAAACATTTACAAAAGAACCGCCAAAAGTGAAAAACAAACTGCAGTCCTCAATCAGAAATGATTGAACTGGGAAAACCATGTAAGCAGACTGTATGCTTGAGGTAATAAACAGTAGTTAAATCTTTAACAGAAGGAATTTTCTTAAAAGGGATAAGGTGAGCATACTTAGAAAACTGCATCAAAAATGTGACAATTGGAGAACAGTAATGAAATCTGCAGTGATGGCCTTCCAGGAATGAGGGAGATACAGTATAGGCTGTAATAACCCAACAGTGGGACCGTGAGAAATTTTGCTCTTCACTTTCCCAATTGAAGTATTTTTTAAGGTTTTCCAGAGTTTCAGAAATTCACAGATAACCAACATATAACTGCTGAGCCCAGCCAAGTAGTGTGGGGGGAAGCTTAATAAACTTGTGGTGCTAATTTAAAGGAGAGGAGTATTGTGGTAATTCACCCATCAGGCATTACCACTTTAAAGGAAAATGTCTTAAGAATAGAGTAAGGATGAATTAGGAGTAGAAAAACAAAGCACTTACCTTATACAGCAAATACAAGGTAATAACACCTCATTACTCTGTAATTATATAAGTAATTACATGGCTAATATAGTGTATTGGGGCACCTAATCTGGGTGCAGGGTGTGCTTCTGCAAAGATTTTAACTTTGGCTTTGGAAGGGCCGCACTGTATAGTGCTGGCAGCTGGGTGGGCACACGTCCAGGAAGGTCCTGCTGGACAGCATCTGTACCCAGTCAAACAGGCGAGCATCTCCATAGCTACCTGCTGTTAACAAAGTAAGAAGTGTAGAGCATTTAGTTTGGTTTAGTTCAGCTTAGACATTCATGCATTAATTATGAGAAGTGAATTCCCAGATAAAATCCCAAGTTACAAGAAAAGTAACTTACTTTCCGGAGAGTGTATTGGCTTGTCCGACTGAAGCCCCATGTGTGTGTGCTCGTGCTCTCTTGCACATACACAAGCACATGAGGCCACCAGGCTGTTTAATACAGGCTTTGCAGGGACTGAGCATAGCACGTATGCGGATCGCACCTATATCAGCTGCTGTTGGAGGAAGACAGCGGCATGACACAGGATTGGCTAAAAGTTTCGTACCCCGGTATAAAAGGCACTTCCTGTCTCTAGGGGTCGTCTCTTTGGAGTTGTAGGGTAAGTGCTTTTGGTGTAGCTGATTTATATATTCTACCAAGCATAGTGGCTTGTGCCTTGTATATAAATAGTTATAGATATCTCCTTATTGTAGTTTAGTTTGAGGGAGGTATTTATATAGTTTGAGTTTGTAGTGCACTTTTTGTCTTTCTTGTATATACACACTATTTTTCTTGTTCTAAATATTTTTTGGAGTCCTTGAGTGGACTGCATTTTGTGCAGATTCTTCCTGATTGTATTTTTATTTAGGAAGACTAATGTTTTTTGTGTATATGCATTTTTTCTTAGATTGTTTTTAATTTGGGACTGGCAAAAACCACTGTAAATATCATTTCATATTTTTGATTGGGACGCTGTTTTTTGTGTTTTTGTGCACCTATTGTTTTTGTAAATGCCATCTTTTTGTGTCTGTATCTTTATGTCTGACATCTCTCAAGTCTGATCCTCATCAGTCCCGAACTACAAAACATCCAGAGTATAGTTTTGTGCAGACCTTGCCACTAATGCCCATTGCACACCCAACTTGCGGAGCATATGCACTAACAACAGTCATCATCACACCTCCAGTTTCCAGCTTCATAATCATTACTCTGTCTGACACTCTTTTCACCTCCAAAACACTCTTGACATACTGTTCCTTCAGAATAACTCCTACTCCATTTCTCCTCCTATCCACACCATGATAGAACAATTTTAATCCACTTCTGATCCACCTGGCCTTACTCCACTTCCATTTAGTCTCTTGCATGCACAATATATCAACCTTCCTTTTCTCCATCATAACAGCTAACCCTCTCCACTTACCAGTCATATTGCCAACATTCAAAGTTCCTACCCTCAGTTCCACTCTCTTTACCTTAATCCTCTCCTCCTGCCTTCGGACACGTCTCCCCCCTCTTCTTCTCCTTCTTATTCTTCTTCTTCGGCCAACAGTAGCCCAATTTATGCCAGCACCCAGTTGGCTAACAGTACTGGTGGTGGTCGTTGTTAACCCGGGGCTTGACCTATCCAGTATGAAAATTTGTATTGACAAATTGACATTGATTTGACAAAATTTAACACCGGATGCCCTTCCTGACATAACCCTCCCCATTTATTCGGGCTTGGAACCAGCACCCTACCCAACTGTGTTTGAACTAATTCAAGAAAAGATCCCAGTCGCCCCACAGCAGGTCATAAAGCTTATGAAACCATTTCTGGACAAAGGCAGAACAATAACAACAGTTGCGTGGAGGTTCCACCTGCACGCTAAAGTCACTTCAGTACACATGTACTTTGTGAGCATGCCCATGTTGATCAAACAGAGGAAGCTCTGCAGGCTACTTGTGACTTTATGCTATAGGAAGATAAGTAAATAAATCAAGGTAACTAACATTCAATCTGGCTTTTATATAAGTAACATATAAATGTTTTTATATAAAGACCATCACAAAACATAATCACAAACTGGGCTTTGCACGATACGCTGGCGAGCTCTGTAAGCCGTGCTGTTTCGTTGAAGGACAGGTGTGGGGCAGACTGACTGGCAGGGTGACGCCGGACCTCTTGCTGCATCCAAACAGTACCATCTTTCGCCTTTACGCCTGGTGCAGCTTCATTGTTCTTATATGTGAGTGGGTGTTTCTTGCAGGGAGGACTTCTGCTCTCTTTCTCTTCTGTAGAACCCTCATCGTCATCTGAGTTCACCACTGTTATAGCACATCTTTATTTGAAAACAGCAGTGTCAGATTGGGCGAGCATGAATGTGACTGAGAGAATAAAACTGAATTAAAAAAAATGCTAACCTTTACAAGTACCATACATTTACACCGTCAGTTACAGACTCAAATCAAATGTATGTTTTTATTGTATAATAATTATTGTATAATCACTATTAAAAAAAAAAAAAATTATTTTAGGATGCAGTTCGAACCCGTGACCTCTTAATTATGATTCAGCAGTTCTCGCCGCTGTACTACCAAAGCAGTTGTGACAGTGAAGTACACTAACCTGATTTCTTTTTCTTTGTTATAGTCTTGAATAAAGGCACACTTGTTTTGTTATACTTGTACCTTTTGTGAAAGTACTTATTTTATATTTGGACTTTAGTCTTCCCACATTATACACTTCATGTCAAAATTTTGTCTTAAGTACTAAAACATTAAAAAGTTTGTCTTTTAGGTATGTGTTCAACATTTGTATCATCCTACGCTTACATAGATCTTTGTAGACACGGATCACACATGAAATGCATGTGTTCCAAATAACAATATATTATTAAACCTATACAGCTCCGGGTACATCACTCCCAGATAAACAAGGCTTGAGCTGGGAGAGCCTTGGGTGGTATGGGATAGCAGGCTGCTTGTGCTTATTGACACATTTACAAAACAAAAGATGCTGACGGAGAGGTGCAAATGGATTTAAGGTGGGCCAGGTTTACAAGTTTTTTCTTAAGCTTTGGTAATTCTAGTGTTAAGACCTTTTAAGGAGCATTAGGCACTAATCAAAGAGTAGAAGACAAAGTAGAACATCATAAAGAGGTTCAAAGATGTTGGCGTGATGCACATGCAGAGCAGGTTAGAGATTATGAAAGTACTAAAATTCGAAAGTCTCAAAAAACTGATAGTAAAGATCGCATTAGCGCTAACAAACGGAAATTATTATTCGGTGAAATAACGGAGCAGCGAAAAGAGATTGAATATATGGACATAGGTGATATGACAGAAGTATGTAGATATTGTTCAGCTTTAAAGTTTAAGTCAGAGACTTGTAGATTGTCTAATTTGTGTTGCCATCAGGGAAAAGTAGTGTGCCTTCCCAATGAAGAGGCGTATCCGCGAGAATTAAGATTTGTTGTGTGGTGAAAGTGAAATCCACATACACAACAGACAAAATATTAAAATCTACAATAATCTGTTTGCGTTCGCATCAAGTGTTACAGTGAAAGTGTAAGTTTAAAAAGTACTTGCGTGTTAATTTCAAAACCAAACAGAACGAAAACGTATAACTCAATGAATACCTCTAACGCAACATGAAACAACATTTCAATTTATTACGTTTTATTATTTTTAATTATGGCTAATTACTTGCTGTAATGTAAAATAGTTAGTTCTATTAAGCATATGTAACAGATCCCATGAAAATAACAATCTGTTTAAATTGTACATCCACTTACCCATATGTGAGTGGCAGAGACGCGAAGTAGCTGGCGCATAGCACCCACCCGGGGGTTGATGAGCAAAGTGAATAGGGGGCAGAGCCCCCTAGTAGATAAATAAAATAATCTGCAATCAAAACTGTTCTTCCGCAGGACTAAAACCATGAATAATAATAATAATAATAATAATAATCCATATATATCAGAGTTAAAATCAAGAAAAAAAATCACAAAAGTTAAAATTGAGCTATTTCTCATCCATCCTGCAAGTCTCAATGCCTTTCTTAAAACTGTCTTCTCCTCTGTCTCCTAACATGTCTCTGCAGCGGCACTGAGATGTCAGCATGCGTGGTCAACCATGTTATCTTAGTTTCCTTAATCTGTCATTGTTGGGGTATCCCAAGCCCTGCTTCATCATACTACTACCTTCCCTTGGTGTCCTGCAGAACAATCCCTCAGAGCACTTTGATTGCTTCTGCTTCCTGTACACTCAGCAGGAGCGACCCACCCCTTGAGCGCTGTTACTGTCATTTACCACAGGGCCATCTTTTGACCACCAAGCCTCCTGTCCATCTTCACCTGATTACACTTCCAACTTAGCTTTGTCTCTTCAATTCTTCACATCGATATAAAGACTTTAGCAGTCTTTATATATTCTGTGGGTGCAGGTATGCTATGTGAATGAGTGTGAATGAGAAAAACAGCTGAGGTGATTGCACATTCACATGCAAATACAACCAACACTTTTTCTCATTAATCACTCCTGGGAATCACAGCTTTGCAGTCACACATGCAGACTCCCATGGAGCCCAAGCTACACAGTTTTTATTAACTAAATTCTGCACTGCCATGGACCCCAGATGCATTTTACCACAAGCTGGGAGAGCAGATTCTGACTTATAAGGAGTAAGCACACTTCTTAGGGCATAAGTGATGGAAAGAAGACATTAAATATAGAAGTGTGAAATTGGAGAGGCAGTGGGCAAGTCTGAAGACAGAAATGAAGACATATTTATGAGACAGGAAGGGACCAAGGACTTTGTGCATAACCATGTTTCATTATGTAATACAATCTTTGGCCTATTGAAATATGTTGAACCTATTAGAGCTTCTAAATAAAGATATCCTGCTTAAGGTGTTTAAACAGAAAAAAATCAACAGTTGTACTTCTTATTTTCTCAAGATGGAAGCATAAGTGTAACACTTTGATCTGTAATTTTGTACCATTTCAAAGCTTTGGAGAGTTTACATCAAAAGCAATATACAAACTGAAACAGGCCTAGTGTATGGAAAAAAGTTTACTTCAATAGAATGTGGGAAAGTAAAAATTGCAACCAGTACAAACTGAAATAAACTCAAAATAAACTTACAAAATGAAAACTGAAGGAAAGTGAAATACAAAAGTTGAGGAAGCCACAAATCCTAACCTTGCAATGAACACTAAGTATGTGTCATACAATGGTAGCAAGCAAACTGTACTAAAATCAGCTTCAGATGTGGGTTATTACTCATTCAGTCAAGAATTTGTTTTTTAGTTTACCAGGAGAGATATGTTCCGGGGAGAAGAGGAATGCAGTACTGTGCTATTATTATTACTTTTATTTTTTTTATTGTATTAATATACTGTAGCTTTTCCCTGAAAGCCATGGCCAGGCAATATACATTTCGAAGTCAGAACAGTGTTTTACTTTAACTTGTTACAAACAGCTATGATGATTAACATTTACATAACTCATGCAAAGAATTGAAAGTTTGTTTTAAGCATTGTACAGAAAAGAACAGCTGAAAAGGAATAATATTGTAAACTACATCCAACATGGATAGTGGAAAGCATTTACAGTGGTTGGGGGATGTTCATGTAGAAGAAATTGTTGCAGAATTACATATTACAGGACATCACCAATACCAGTATTCAGTAAAAATTATTTAAAGCTGATTCATTCAAAGCCAAAAACTGTTTAAAATCTTGACTTTGCATTGGCATCAAAGCTTAACATTAGTACTGTCTCATTATACAGTGACTTTAAATAAATGTCTACTAACAAAAGTTACTAACTACTTTTATTTGCTCAAAGGCACCATCCTGTATCTGTCACATTCTGAAAAACAGTATCTCCATCAAGAATAAATCGCTTTTCATTCTGTTCAGTCATGGCTTGGCTGCATCAGTTAATTTGTGGGTTTTGTTTTTCATTTTGCTAATTTCCACAATGTTTTTCTTACTTTAAAAATATTTAATGCTGATTTTTGATTTGATTTGCAAACTTAATGACGATATGAAGGTGGTTAACAGTTTTGGCTTTTTATAAAATGTAAGTCTATGCCTTGACAAAAAAAAATGCGATCAGTTAATTTCAGACATATTTCCATGTGTGGTGTACACAGTAAAATGAAGTGCATTCTTGGCCAAGTGCATCAAAGTGCCCCTTTTTGGCAGCCCAACTTTCGCTTCATAGATTATGTGAAATATATTATCTCAATGATAAGCAAAACACCAGAGTTTCCTTTCGAATATATTATGTTTTATTTGTGCGAATTTTCAATGGCAAAACTTACTACAAACTGGTATTTGGGTTTGGGACTTTTTAAAGTTTTGGAAGGAAATGTAGAAAGAAAGAAATGAAGCGTCCTAAGGATAAACTGCGATAGTGTTTAAACTGATGCCATTACTCCTGGCTTGTATTAGAAAACAAAGAAACCACTTCCTCCTGTATTTCTCTTTACCTCCCTAGCACCCCGAATTAATGTACTGTATATACTACACTTGCTGACCATTGCTGCGTTCAGTTTGAACTGTGAAGTTACAATTTCTGAGTTCCTAGTCGGAATTTTCAACTGGAACGTCCCCACAAGTCAGATTTCCTACTTGGAAACTTGGGGCTGGTCTGTCAAGTCTGAGCTTGTCCAACTTTGGATTATGACATCAATTCAAGGTGGCGACGTACACTCGCGAACTTTAGTGAAAGCTGTAATATTATATTGTTTATCAGCACTTTGGTCTATATTTGTCTCATTAAATCAGTTTTACACACAGTACTGTCCTATCTCTATCTGTGGACATGTTGCTTTTGCGTTTGGATGCGTAAAATACCAAGTAATGTGTTGTTCAGTAGTTGTTTGTTATTCCAAAAAAGCAAGCACAACAAAACTTTTCCTGGAGGCATCAGAATTGTTTTTCCAACTGTTTTACTGGAACACAATCAACTTGGGTGTGACGTCATTCCTTGTAATGACTTCCAAGGTAAATGGCACGCAGCACATGTCTTACTTGAACTTCGCTGAACCTCCCTCATTCCATTTCACATCTCATGTCACGTATCACCCAGTCTCTTTTTTCTGAGAAGTACTCCCAGCCCCTTTGTCTTTCCTCCCTATTGGTCAGTACCACTCTTTGTGTACTCCCATATCGCTTCTTTTGCATACACCAGAAAGCCGAATTTCTCTGTACGCTCATAGTGCCTAACCAGATAAAAGAAAATGGCACCTTAAAATAGCCCACTTGTTAAAGCATTATTTTCAAAAAATATCAACAAATATAAAAACATGAGCCTGCTAATTTTCTTTTTTCTATAACATCACTAAATCAGTCAAAGCATTTTTAAAATTTTGGTTATTTTGATTAACTGTTGGTGAGGGGGTTTACACCTAAATATTGATATATCAAAATGTTTTGTCTTAGCTGGTACCTGCTGTAATAGATGTACAATCTTGCCAAATTTCCAGCTTTTTAGCAGAACAAGAAATAATGCTTTTGTTGATGACTGAGTGAGTGAGTGAGTCAACTTTACATTATACAGTATACTGTATATAGATTGAAAAACCCTCCACATATACTTGAACTGATGCAGTCTTGTCTCATTAATAAAATATTAAATCACATCATATATGTCTGATATCCTAACCCAGTGTTCTTTTTTCTACTAGGTCATGGTATTTGTTCCTGTGGTCGGTGCATCTGTAAAGATGGCTGGTTTGGTAAACAATGCCAGTTTGTCCGGAACTGTAACATGAGTGAAGTGGAAAGTAAAAGCCTTTGTGAAACTTCAGATGGGATCATTTGCACAGGGAAAGGTATGTATCTCTGACAGAATCTAAACATTGCTTTCTGGGTATTGTAGTGAAGATCATAAGGTGGAAATTTTTTCATTTTTGTATAGGGGGCAGCACAGTAGTTTACAATTCTTTTGTAAAGCTGCAGGGTCCAGGCATTTTGCTTTTCTTGAACTTCAAAAATACTGGTTAACTGGTGATTTTAATATTACCTAGTATGAGTATGTGTGTGTGTAAGCGTGCCCAGGAAAGAACGGAACTCCCACCCAGGGCTAGTTCCTGGCTTGGATCTATTGGGATACACTGTTTTTCTTGCATTGTAATGACCAAGTTCAGAAAATGGATGGATGTTACAAATATCTAAACTGATACACTATGAGGATAGCTTTTGTGTAGAGGCCGTAAAGTAATGTATGGATTATCACCAGTTCTCCTTTGTGCATTATGAACATTTTTAAAATTCTTTTGAAGAATATTTCTAGTCCTGTTTAGGTGATCTGTTGTTGCATTATTAAGTGTATTCGCATTCACAATACATCAATCCCTATAACATGTTATTTAAGACAAAGTTTTACTCTATAGCAGCCTAATTTTACCAGTATTTTGCTCAAAATGATACAGAATGAAAAATGCTTTCAAAACAGCTCATATTATCTATGCAACCATTAACTCTAACATTCACAAAACAAATAAGCACAGGGTAATCAGAAGGCTATTTCTATTAAATGGTTTATGCAAATGTCATTCTTACTAATTGTTGCCAATATGGGTGCCATTGTGCCCAGAACTAGGTCAGCATAATGGATTATTTTGCAGCTATAATGTCTGCTGTCACATGAAGGTAATTAATCACAGAGAAATACATATTGAACTCTAGAGATTGGAAGACACAAGTCACAATGATTGCACATTTTAGCAACAGTTAATGATCCAGGAATACAAGTTTACTTCATCCTCTACCAAGCAATTGTAATTTAACCTTCATATGACTTATTGTTTGTTGACTGCTGAACTGGAAACTTACTTTCCAATCAACTAATATAAGTGTGTTCATTGAATCATGGATTCTCAATAACACATCTTAGGTGTGCCAGACCTTAGACCTGCCCTTCTGTTGATATAATCACCAGCAACAATTGCTTTCTGAAGAAAGGCCATTACAATAAGAGATTTTCTATCCAAGGAGACAGACGTGAGACGTAAGTGCTGCTCGATTCATTTTGATTGTGCGTTAAGAACAGCTCACTCAGGTCAGCTTAGTGTTGGCACAAGAAAATGTGCCTTCTGGATTATAATGTAGACCACTGATAGCTTATCCTTGTGGACATTTTTCTACTTTTTTTCCTTAATTGAGTTTTATAAGCTTTCGCCTTTAAGGCGGCTCATCAGATTATCATTAAATCTATCTGGAATTACAAACGAAAATGATGTTCATGAAAACAGATGTCAGCTGAAATAAGTATTAAAAAATATATTATCTCTATTTGTTTTTATGCATCAGTAATTGACTGGTAAACAAACTCAAATCAAAGAAAAAACTTTACATTTTTAGTTCTGATTTGGTATTTGAAAAAAGATTATTTAAGTGTTGATTAATTTTGTAAATTCAGTTTAGTCAGATTTTTATCAGAATCTATACTAATAAAAGTCAAAGCCCTAACTGACTGACTGACTGACTGACTGACTGACTGACTGACTGACTGACTGACTGACTCACTCACTCACTCACTCACTCACTCACTCACTCACTCACTCACTCACTCACTCACTCACTCACTCACTCACTCACTCACTCATTCACTCATCACTAATTCTCCAACTTCCCGTGTAGGTAAAAGGCTGAAATTTGGCAGGCTCATTCCTTACAGCTTACTTACAAAAGTTAGGCAGGTTTCATTTCGAAATTCTATGCGTAATGGTCATAACTGGAACCTCTTTTTTGTCCATATACTGTAATGGAAGGCAGCAAGATGGCCGTAGGAGACGGAGTTGCGTGTCGCGTCATCACGCCTCCCACGTAATCACGTGAACTGACTGTGAAGGCAGTACGTAGAAAACAAGGAAGAGCGCGAAAGAGCGCTGAAGAAAACATTCATTACACAATTGAGGAGGCAGCGAAAGAATAAGAAGCGAGAGAGCGGCTCACGTGAAGTGAATGAACGGAGCCCGAGTGATCACTTGGATGAATCAAACCTGTTAAAAAAAAAAAAAAAAAGCGGAGCGCCTTATATGAGCAGGCAGTCAGCTAAAGAAGGGAATCAATAAATAACTATAATCATAATAAACGAACAAAAAATAGTGGAGAATCCGCGGATTACATAAATGAAATGGGTACCTGAACAGAAAAGTAAGTCTCAAATAGTCACACTAAGTACCTTAGTTCACTTGCGGTATCGATGTATTTATGCAAATCCAACAGAGTGCCTGTGGGCTCAAAGCATGGGGGCGGGGCCTTCCTCATTCACTCGCCAGCCTCTGTTCCAGTTACTCCACGTCTCACCACGTGTTGCAGTGCACCTTGCCTCCGCTTAGCTAGCGATACCTGTGTGTTCAACAGACATTATCATCTACAGATTGTTAAGGAGTAACGTTTAACGTTTTTGAGTGAGAGATCAGAGCTACGTGGTATTATGGTATTTTATACTGTCTGTTGTCCAAGTCAAAAGTGGAAAACTCTCGCTATTGATCTAACAGATTATGATATGCTAATGCCCACCTGAGAGAGTAACCACAGAACACACTGCCTTTTTTTGTAGGTGAGGCAATGCGCTGTATCAGCGCGTACTCCTAACCTCTCTCTCTCTTTCTCTATTACGCCTACGTGACCACATGCTAATACCCGAACTATTCCGAACCAACATTTGCACTGTTTTGTGTTTTTTGTATCTCACACCCTCATACACTTTTATCGTAAGACCATCCCTTATCTACAATGGAGCGTTCGATCAGAAGAAAATATGAAGCTGATTTTAAATTAAATGTCTTTGAAGTGGCAAAAGAAATTGGTAACTGCGCTGCTGCCACACAATTCAATGCATCTGAGAAATTGATGCAAGATTAGAGGAGGCAAAAAATTTAAGTGTTGAATTTTTGAACGGGCGTAAAAGTTGGGGTCTGATATTATGATCGCTTTTTTGTGTTTCTACAACCGAAGTGCTGAAGAAAACATTCATTACACAATTGAGGAGGCGATGTATTTATGCAAATCCAACGGAGTGGCTGTGGGCTCAAAGCATGGGGGCGGGGCCTTCCTCATTCATTCGCCAGCCTCTGTTCCAGTTACTCTATGTCTCGCTACGTGTTGCAGTGCACCTTGCCTCCGCTAATGCCCACCTGAGAGAGTAACCACAGAACACACTGCCTTTTTTTGTAGGTGAGGCAATGCGCTGTATCAGCGCGTACTCCTAACCTCTATCTCTCTTTCTCTATTATGCCTACGTGACCACATGCTAATACCCGAACTATTCCGAACCAACATTTGCACTGTTTTGTGTTTTTTGTATCTCACACCCTCATACACTTTTATCGTAAGACCATCCCTTATCTACAATGGAGCATTCGATCAGAAGAAAATATGAATGTGATTTTAAATTAAATGTCTTTGAAGTGGCAAAAGAAATTGGTAACTGCGCTGCTGCCACACAATTCAATGCATCTGAGAAATTGATGCAAGATTAGAGGAGGCAAAAAATTTAAGTGTTGCATTTTTGAACGGGCGTATAAGTTGGGGTCTGATATTATGATCGCTTTTTTGGGTTTCAACAACCGACTCATATTTATTTTTATTTTTATACTTGTGTTTTTAGATATGTATATATATGTGTATATATATATATATATGTAGATATGTATATATATGTGTATATATATATATATATGTAGATATGTATATATATGTGTATATATATATATATGTAGATATGTATATATATGTGTGTATATATATGTAGATATGTAAATATATATATGTAGATATATGTGTCTGTGTGTGTATATATATATATGTGTGTATGTATGTATGTATGTGTATATATATATATGTATGTGTATGTATGTATGTGTATATGTATATGTGTGTGTATGTATGTGTGTATATGTATGTGTATATATATATGTTGATATGTTGATATGTGTATATATATATATATATATATATATATATATATATATATATATATATGTATATATATGTGGATGTGTATATGTATATATGTGTATATGTAGATATGTGTATATGTAGATATGTATATATATGTATATATGTATATGTATATATATGTTTATGTGTGTGTGTGTGTGTGTGTATATATATATATATATATATATGACAGCAACACTCATAACAATGACAACACAAATACATTGACAATCATGTTACGTTATTTTTAAAATGTTTCCTTTTCTTTTTCATAACCTCTTTAACACACTACTTCTCCGCTGCGAAGCGCGGGTATTTTGCTAGTATTTGTATATTTTTTTATCTTTGAATGAAAAATTATGCACTGTTCCTGTCTTATCAAACAGTGTCAGATATTAAAGTAAAAAACTGGTGCACAGCTGTGCAATGTTTACTATTACTGTTGCACATCTCCAGAGACCCTTGCTTTAAATCCAGGTCTAGTCACCATTTATACGCAGTTTCTAAATACTACCTATGCTTGTACAGACAGCCTCCAAGTCTACCTGTTGTCCTCATTCTCCAAAGATATGTGTTTTTGGTGCCCCTACATTGGCCTGAAACCTATAAGTGTAAATATCCAAGGGTTTATCCTGGACTAGCATGTTACCATATAGTTTGTTCCTACTTTGTACCTGTGTTTCGAGGGTTTAGAAGGGTTCCATCCTTAATTGTGGTAGTTATCGTGTAAATTGTCTAAATAAGTTCTGGAAATGAGTCACACAATATTTAGTACTCTTCCCTCACACACCCTGTATCCTGTGTTCAAATCCCAAGCTCAAGTTCTTACTTTATAAATTTTTCACATTCTCCCCCGTGTTTGTATATGATTTCCTGCGAGTGGTGTTTCATTTCATTACCCAAAGATGTGAATGTTAGAATAATTTGCAACTCTAAACTGGCCCTCTATGAGTGGACCCTGTAATTGACTGTGGCCTCTGCAGGGTAAGTTTCTGCCTTTGCGGTCAAAATAGGCTTTGTCACCCTGAATTTAAAACATGTTCCTGAAATCTTGCAAAGGCGTTTTCACCATTTAAAAAAGATCTTGATATATCGTTGAAAACCTATGCAGTTATCACTGCAATTCTCCATTAAAATTGCTCAGACCGTGAAACATCTGTTACATAGTTGTAGTTACATACCCTGATGTTTTAGTTAAATTTTGAAAGTACAGATACATCATAACTATGTATGTACACTTGTTTTTGGATCAGTGATAAATTGTTACATTGTAATTATATAAACTGTGGAATAACAATGACACCTGAGTAATTAACTATAGCGTTACTTTGTATTACACAGTAAGTACGGAGTAATAGATAGATACTTTATTAATCCCAAGGGGAAATTCACATATTCCAGCAGCAGCATACTGATAAAGAACAATATTAAATTAAAGAGTGATAACAATGCCGATAACAATGCAGGTATACAGACAGACAATAACTTTGTATAATTTTAACATTTTGGGTGGAATTGAAGAGTCGCATAGTGTGGGGGAGGAACGGTCTCCTCAGTCTGTCAGTGGAGCAGGACATTGACAGCAGTCTGTCGTTGAAGCTGCTCCTCTGTCTGGAGATGATACTGTTTAGTGGATGCAGTGGATTCTCCATTATTGACAGGAGCCTGCTCAGTGCCCGTCGCTCTGCCACGGATGTCAAACTGTCCAGCTATAATAACTCACAGTTACACTGTACTTATACAGTAATTACACAGTAGTTACAGTGTAATTATGGACACTTAATGTAAAGTGTTACCGGAATCAATTATATTTTATTAAATAAGTAGTCAAAATATATACTGACAGATTTTTGGGTGATACTAAACCGGGTAACTGTCAGAAACTTTAGTAAAGTCACAGTCTCAACCAAAATGGGTTTCCTGTTTCAAGAGACATTGTGTTCCAGCATCTTGGTTTACCTTCAGCATGCTTATTAGTTTTTTGTTGTAAACTGTTTGTTACGTTTTGAGTAAATTACAAAATAGTGGAATTCACCAGTCTGTCATCTCTAGTCATTTGACCGTGACTCCTGCACTTGGCTTTCTGTTTGCTAAACCTGGCTAATTAGTGAATTTTCTAAAAAAAAAAAGCCCTCTCTTACAGTAACAGTATACATATTGGTGTCCTTATAAATAACTAACTTCTTTTCTAAGGTTTGTTTTTGTATGACCCCTTGTGCAAAAGCAGAGTCAGAAATGTATTCCTGGAATAGAAATGATTTAACATACAGTTTAACATTTTCAAACACAATTAATACAATTCAGAGTAGTGGGGGTGGCTGGAGCCTAATGTAGTGATATTGGGCTCAAGACAGATACCAGTCCATTTCAGTGCCCACACATGCACAGCTTTGGGGCCATTTCATCATCAGTTAACCTAACCAGGTTTAGGAATATGGGAGGAAAACCAAAGTACCCAGAAGACAACCTACATAACCATGGGGAGAACGTGACTAGGTGTGGGATTCAAATTCAGAATTTTTGATGTGTGAGGTAGCAGCACTAATGAGTGTGTCACTATGCCTCCCCCCCCCCCCCAACACAAAGTCAGACAAGGCACTGTAAAACATCTGATCACTTGTTCTCAAACCCATTGGATTTAAATGGACTACAGTTATGATACATGACAAACAGGCTTGCTGGTCTTATTATCTGAAATTTTTATTTGAGTACACTTCGAGGTACTTTATAATCAGTACTGAAATGGCATCTCCTGATTTTGTCAAATTCTTACAAACAGCTGAAGTAGTTGAAACAGTGGAAAATATTACTGATAGATTGCTTAAAAAGTATGCATGCAACAAAATGTAGGTCCTTGACTCATTTAGGATTATCATAGCAACTTGCCTACTTTCACTTTAAAATCTCAAATGGCTTTCTATTGTGAGGTTTAGATTTGATAAGCCCCTAAACAATTTTCTTCTGCATAGTTTTAAACTTTTCAGCCATGAGAGAATGAGTTGCAGTTGTTGTGGCCTCATTTTGGCCTTCTTCCCTTCTTGACCAGGTACTTAACTTTGGAGGATTCCCTATTGTACCATGTTTTCTCTATTACTTTTTAATGGAATTTACTGTACTTAGACAAATTTGAAATGCTTCAAAAAAATTCTCATAATCTTCCCTAGGACCTTTCAATTAACCTTATCCTAATTTTTCTTTTGAATGTTCTTTTGTCTTCTTAATTACATTTTTGTCAGTAGTTATACTAACCAACTGTTAGACCTCCCAGAGATTAGCCTACTTAATCTGAACTAATGTGAAACATTTTAATTGGGTAAAGGCATACACTATTCAACTAATTATGTGACTTCTAGAAACAGTTGTATATGACAGCACCTACTTAGATATGTCATATGGTATAGCAAAGATGGTGGATTCTTTTAGAATCAATCTTTATGCTTAAATCTTATAAAGCACACTTCATGATGATAAGCTTAGAGAGCTCAGAGTACATTACACATTTACCAATACGTTAAAGCTAAAATAAATTATAAAGGATAGTACAATCTGAACATGCTACATTTATGTTGTGACCATTAGGAAATATTCACCAAACCCATAGACTTGACAGCATAAGAAATTGTTTGCATCCTGACGTCCTGGTCTGTTTATTTACACAAAGACTATGGCCTTTATACCCCTTGTGTCTGCTTTCGACTATGCTTTGTCCCTTCTGCCATCATTCTTTACTCTTTTATAAGATCTGAGAAATTTCCGTTTTTTGTCATTCTTTCTCATTTTTTTTTTGTGGAAAAATGTATAACTGAAACGAGTAAAGGTCCTCAACCATCCACACCGATCTTCTTAGGCAAAGTTACATCGGCTTCTGGTTGGCCTTCAGTTTCTTGTTGCCTTTACTAGGTTTGTCCTGGCACTCACCCTCCCTATGCCTATTTGCAATGAGAAAAAGAAAGTCTGAGAGGCATCTAATCATGTCCCTGGTTGTGTACCATGTGGACACAGAGCTCTCAGCATGAGGAGATAAAGTGCCCATGGGCCCCAACAGGGTTGAGCTCCCATGCTCATGAGCTGTAGCCCTGCTGGAAACCAAGGAGGCTGCCCTCTGTCGGTCCAGGGGACAAACTGTCCTGGAAATACTCTCTCCCCAGGTCCTTCCATGTTCAGGGTGTCCCAGCTGGGCAAGGGCTCTGACCATCCGCCACAATATATATAAATGTATATACAGTATGTGTGTGTATACTGTATATTGTGCTCACAAAGAGCCACCACTGAGCCCCAAACCTCAGACAAAATATTATCCAACACAGTCCTGTTTTCAAAATTAAGGCCTTATTTCATAAAATTGCAAATGTGTGCAAACCCTGGACACTTTTTACTACTTGGAGAATATTTTTTCTTTATCAGTATGCTGCTGCTGGAGTATATGAATTTCCCCTTGGGATTAATAAAGTATCTATCTATCTATCTATCTATCTATCTATCTATCTATCTATCTATCTATCTATCTATCTATCTATCTATCTATCTATCTATCTATCTATCTATCTATCTATCTATCTATCTATCTATCTATCTATCAGCAACCAACCACAATTACAATCAAATGTCTTTTCTTTCTCTCCTTCCACTTATCTTGTTGAGTGTCATCCACTGCCTCCCGACTCTGACTCATCCAGGTGAGGTGATGGGCCCCTTTTAAGATGGACCCAGGAATGCCTCTCGTGCCATAGTGTGCCCTCTTGAAAGAACTTTCTGGTCATGTGGAATCCAATGAGGTCCTCCCCTGACAGAACCCTGTTGCGGCATCCAGTGACCCCAACAAGGCTACACTTCCAGACTCCAACTCCCATGTACACCTACAGGTCTCCAAACTGAGATGCCTCAGGAGTACCACTTCCACCTGCCTCTGGTCTCCAACTTCCACTGGCCTATCCTTTATATACCTCCAGCTGGGCAAGAAGTAATTTTCCCATCCAGCTGGCATACCCATTGGTTCTTCATGGCACTTACAATATGCACCAACAGTGCCTTTATGACATATCCGGCTTTTGTGATATTTGCCAAGTCAGCTTTTGAGGACGTCTTTCCACATGATCCACAATGTCAGTGACAATATGTGGGGGTAAGGAACAGAAGTAGAGCCAACATAGTTTGCCCAAGGCCCCACCATAATGTGACAAAAAAACCTGTTGTAATTGCATTTAAACATCTTGAAGTGCTTCCAGGAATTAAATTTCAGTGCAAGGTTATGAGGGCCTGTTATTTAAAAATCCAGCAAAATTTATCTTATTGAATTCGGAGAGTTCTGCTGTGCTTTCAAGGCAAAAAAATGCTTACATTATTCAATTTTTTATGCCAAAATAGAATGAGTTGTGCAATTAACCACATGATTAGTGCTTGCTTTGAGGCACAAAGCTGTGACCTATCAATGCTTTGATTTATGTGGGTGGTAATTTTATTCGAATTTTAATACTGCACCACACACAGAGCTGCAATAAAGAAATGTAAGCTTCAAATTTATTCTAAGACTATAATGAACATGGCTACAGCTGCATGCCCAACCATCCACTTTCAGACCAATGTATCTATTTCAGAGTTTCTGTAAATCGGTGCTTATCCCGGCTGCACTGTGCAAAATACAAGATCCAGGCTTGGTTAGGATGTTAACCTCACAGATATCAAAGTAAACATCATTGCAAAATAAAATATATTTAGTGTTTCAGAACTACCACATTGGCAAGACATTCATTAAAGTTTCGAAGCAGAAATCTCTCCAATCACATGACATGAAAGGTGTCAACAGAAGTGCACAATCTCAAACTTGAGCAATTAGCAAGGCTACTGAAACATCATACTTAATTCCTGAAAATGACTCAGCAAACACTAAATTTGTATCACATCTCTAGTTATGGCTAATTTCTGCACTTACAGTCAGTCCAAATCAGTGACTAATTCTGCATTAATGCATAGGCATAAGCATAAGTCTGATCACTTATGAAAAAAACAGAACACAGACTTTTATAGGAATTCTGAAATAATAGTCATATATTATGAAGTCTGATTTCATAAAAGTGACTTTAAAATTGGGGCAAATCTTAAAAAATTAGGGAAAGATTTGGAAATCTCTGTGTGATATTTGAAAATTGAATTAATGTTATATTAATTGGATCTGGTATTATTCTTAAATAAGTGTTATTAACCAGTTAATGTGTCCTCCATACACTGACACAATATCACTATAGCAAAAGTTGTAAACCTGACAAAGAGATTTTCCGGCAAACCTGCTTTGAAAAGTATGTTCTTATAAAAGCAGTTTTAAAGAGTTTGTGTAAATTAAAACAATCATTTATTTTGATATTCATTAATGATGTAATAATCTTTGAATTTTTTAGTATTGTTTTTAAGAAGTATTTATTTTTCAGATAGTAGACAGAAACTGTTAAATATGTAAATTTTAGTATGTGCCCTGATTATGGAAGGACAGGAGGAGTGAGTATTCTCAAGACTATTTCTCCCCTGCACTGTCAGAGGGCAGCCCCCTTGTCTTCCAACAGGGCCACAGGTCATGAGCATGGAAGTACAGTAATGTGGGAATTTATTGTTTGATTTCTCCAGTGCTTTCAGTGCCATCTAGCCATCCCTTTTAAGAGGTAAGCTCAGAGATAAGAAGGTGGATGAACCTGTGGTGTCCTGGATAATGGATGATCTGTCTGGCAGATCACAGCTTATGAGGCTCAAGGACTGTGTTTCTGATACGGATGTTAACAACACTGGAACACCACTGTACACCTCCGACTACAATCATAATACCAAACTATATCACTTGCAGAAATTCTCAGATGGTTCTGCACTTATGGGGGGGAGGGGGGGGGGTCAGGGGAGGAGGTGTATTGATAAAGGATAGGGGATGAGGCAGAGTATAGGAGTCAGGTGGAAGACTGTGTTTACTGGTGCAAAGAGAATTGACTGGATCTTAACATCAGCAAAACCAAGGAACTGGTTATTGACTTTTGCAGCACTAATAAGCCTCAATGTCCGGTCACTATTCAAGAAGTGGATGTAGAGGCGGTGTGCACTTACAAGTACTTGGAGGTCCATATTAATGTCAGGTTGGACTAGTCTCATAACACAGAGGAACTATATGAGAAAGGGCAGAGTAGGCTATTTTTCCTTAGAGAACTGTGTTCCTTTAATGTGGGAATTGACATCCTTCACATCTTCTATAACTCTGTGATGCCAGTGCAATTTTCTATACTGTGGCATGCCAGTTGGTAACAATACTTCAAGAGGGGGGACCACTATATCATCAAGCTAATTAAATAATCAAGCGGCCAGGCTCAGTTATAGGATGCAGTCTGGACCTCCTGGAGGTAGTAGCAAAGGAAAGAACTGAAACAAAAATGAGTGCCATTATGAACAATGGTGCACATCCTCTTTCTGACACACTTAGACAGTTCTTTCAGCCAATGAATTATTCAGCGGAAGTGTGTCAGGAAATGCTACTAAGACTCAGCAATATGTCTACATAATGCCTCTCTGACAGCCAAGGCAGAAGTTTTTCTTTCTTTTTAGTCATTCAGATGTGTGTTCAGGCCATAGTGTGTGTGTACATCCATCTATCTATCTAAATCAAACACACGCCTCCAAAGGTTTATTTTCCCGAAATTATGCTATGGATTTTAGTTTTTGTCTTCCACTTTACTGTTGTCAGTTCACCATATCTTATTTATAAGGTGTAAAAAAGGTTCAAGAAAAAAGTGTTGGGGAGTCAGCGTAATTAGACTAAAAAATTAGCAAAATAACAAGCACACGAGGGTGCAAAACAAAAGGCTCCAGCAGAGCTGACGCAATGGAAAACAAAGAGGTAGAGAGAACAGTGAGTAGTCTGGTCTGCTGGTTCAGAGTTAATGCCTTCTTTCGGCTGACAAGTTCCTTTTATATCGGGGTTCTGGAAGAGCCAGGGTTTGGAGGAGGTAGTGGGAGTGACCTCAGGGCTCCTCTGGTCCTGAATCTTGTTGAAAAGAAGAAGAATGCATTAATGCTGGCACCTTCTCATGGCTGGGGTGGAATTGCTTATCTGTTCAGAGCCTTGAAGATGATTCCAAACCACTTGTGCTAAACAAATGTCACTTGGACATTATATTGTTATGATTTGTTTAAGGTACTTAATGATATTCTTTCATTTTTCCTGTTTGTTTTACTTCATTTGTGAGTTTATGTACTGTATAAATGCTGTATTTTCATAATGTACATCTGGTGTATTATAGCCACAAATATGGGTAAGCAGTCTGAGCATGTACTCAGTGATGCACACTTTATAAAAATAAACTGAATTGAAATAAAGGAATGAATGGGCTGTGGCAATTATTTTCTTAAATAACTGAAATAATCTGCTTCTTTTAGATCCATGTGGGATGTCATTTATCTTTTCAAACATTTCAGTTTATTTTTAGTTCTAGTCTCTGTCTCTATCTCTCACTCTTAATTTACAGTAGTGGTTAGGCTTCTGATCCATTTTGTGTTCATTTTGGAGCTCCATTTGTAGCTTTCCATTCATTGGGCACCAGCCACTTCTCTTTAAATGGATTTTGCCAAAATTGTTAACAAATTCAAGATAATGGCCTTCAGTTCTGTTAGCAGCACTAGGTACGTCTTATCAGGGACAGTGGTCTTGTTTTGTTTTTAAGCACGTAGTGTCCATAACAAATATGTCTCTTCTGCACTATGTTAAAATCCTTTAACATAAAAATTGTTTAAATTTTTGCTTGAGGCATTTCCCTTGGTAGTTCATGCCTTGGTACGTAAGTGGCATGACAGCCAGGTGCAAATACATTAGAAGAGATAAGTTAATTAAATACTTTGAGCTGAAGAAAACGAAACTGCAAAGGTGCTGAAACAGGATGAGATGTGACTCAAGTGAAATATTTCACTTATGAAATCACATTAACAAGTAAATGCCATAGAATAACAGAATTAGATTGCTCACAGATGCAACTTCCTGAAATTACTGCCTAGCAAAGTACTAATTACAGTCTTCTGCGGCTGACAACAGTACAACTAAATCAATTCATATTTTAAGCAACAATTGAAAGAAATTTTCTTAAATTATATAACAGACAACTTTGCATAAATTGCTCAGTAACACAGTGCAATACAGCTGAAGTATTATCTGCTGTTCAAGAGAGACTACAGCATGATAAATTGTATGGAAATTAATACATTGTGCTTTGGAAGTTAGAAATATGTATATGTTACTGCAAAATCTGTAACTTTAAATATGCTACAGAAGTGGTTCTAAAGGAATGTTGGTTTAACATGCATTTCAAATTTCAGTAAGATTAGCAATGCCTTATACTTCCTTTATTCTCAATATGGTTCCAGCATATCATTTCCCTAAAAGCAATTTAATTTTGAAATTTTCATTATAGGAAAAGATGCCGGTTGAGCTTCAGATTTTGCATAGTTCTATGAACTGATTATGCTTTACAAACCCGTTTAAGTTAATAAGAATTTCAAACTCTGAAAATAATAATAATATCCAACAAAATGTTAATGTTTTCTACCCCCGCATTTCAAATACATCCTAATTTTAAGTCCATTACTTTCCCATAGAATTTATCAGATGAATGCTGCTAGGCTTGAAATTGTTTGCTTTTATTTGTAGAAGTATACACACAATTTCTGATGGCTTTCTATGCCTCCTTGGAAGCATTCTTGTTTTAATGTTTGTGTTTGATGTCATGCTATTTCTCTGGAAAATAGAACTGGAATAAGGTGAACCTGGAAAATAGGGTGGCTGAATGAAAATAAAATTTATTTTATCTAGAAAAGAAAAAAAATCACTTGAACACATTATTGGATCTGCTATCTTTTCAAGTGGAGAATTATAATGTTCCATTCGACATAAAAAAGCAGGGTGTATTTCACAAGTGGTTAAAAGAACTGTGACCTCTCTTAGAACGAACAAATCAATTGATCAGTAGAGACTGCAAGAAACCCTCTGTATTAACCTATGGCATTCTGCTTCAGTTAATTATATACTTTCTTTGAAAACACTAAGCCAACTGCATATAATGTGAAAAGATTCAAACCAGTAATTAACTATGCAGCTAATCTGGGAGCGCAGCATGGAATGTAGGCTCTGTAAAAAGGTTGAGGGAAGCAGGGCTCTAAAAGTGAATTGCATAGGATTACAACAAATATATGTATATATGATTAAAACACAGAACTAGCAGGTTACATGGATAGTGGAACATATTTCTCCCAGCTAACATTAATAAGTATTTATGATTTTGCATAGTTTACTTTTTATATTTTCAGTTTTATTGAAGTATACAATAAGAGTAGTACAAATATGGTATTTTACTGAAATTAAATTCCTATAGTGCTTACAAAACACTTTGAATGATAGACGTACTGTCTGAATGTGCTTAGCATTCTAAAAGTCTTAATCTAGAAGACCATACAATTTGAAATTGGTGAAACCTGTGTTTATGATTGTCAGGAGAAAAGGACATATAAATTAAAACATTTCTTTCTGTCCTGTTACTTACTACTGAATGGAAATCTGGAGAATTGAGAAGTGATTTTCAGGATACGGAGAAGCTAGCTTGCTTGAGATGAAAGCTTTCTTTTCAAATCTGGCTTATTGCATGCCAATGAGAAATCAATGCCAGGTTTAGACAATTATTAGATTACATCCTTCATCGAGAAGATTTCACACATTATTTTAAAAGTAAGCTTTGCGTTTTAGAAAATGATGCTAGCTAAAGCACTGTATGTGTAAGATTGTTTTGTATAGGTACACAAAGACAATTTTTAAAATAGATGGGTAAACACACCACTCACCTAATACCTAAAACAACACTCGACTCTTCTTACATGTAATTTTAACAGCAAAACATTGGAGACAAATATTTTGTTGTGTGGAATGAAATGGAAATCCTGCTGCCTTACAAATCCAGTGTGTGCTGGGTTTGAATCCCATGCCTGGATATCGCCTGTTTGGAGTTTCAGTTTATGATTTCTACCTTCATCTATGCCTTTTTCCTTCTGGCTGCTTTTCAACCATCCCCAAAGAAGTGTATATTAGATAAATTAGTCATTACAAAGTAGTCCTATGTGAGTGTGGAATAGTGGCCTTGTATTTGACTTGCACCCTGTTCATGCATGGTTCCGACCTGGCATCAGGCCCCACTACCCAAAACCCTTGAATTGGATTAAGAGGGCTTGAGAATGTGATATTTTATGGAATGTTCTCCTTTCCAAATTTACTGCATTTGGAGCACATATGCACAGAAAACAGTTGTATTTGTACAGCAACATGTGTTGGTCCAATTTTGCTCAAATATAACTGCACCAAATTTCAATCTGATGGAGTAATTCATTTTTGACAATCGTATTCACAGGCTCACATCCTGATAAACAGAAACTGGTCACATTGACCCCATTACAATACTTGCCCTGTATTCAGCATATACTGATACACAGGCGATCACGCCACATCAGACGCTACATCAGGGGGCAGAGCAGTGCGGTGCTGGAATCTCTGGCCAGAGGATCGTGGCAGTATGGGTGAGTGAGACTGGTACCGTAAAGAAAAAAGGAGAAGTGAGCGAATACGTCCTGGTATCGTGCGGTTCTGGCGACCAAGTAGCCGCGTCTCCGATAGTAGAGGTGATGCGAAGGGCTGATCACGTGGTAGGGGTGGTGCAAAGATGCTGGCTGATGACAAACCGGGTGGGAGACGGTGCTTCGGTGAACCGCCGGCAGTCCCTGGGTGCATCGCAGACCATCCACGGTGCGTGTGTGGGCCACTTCCATGTTGTGTGTGTGTGTGGTTGTCTGAGGTGCCGGACCGCTCACAAAATTATTTTGTAGGTGGGTGCCTGCCTTGAACCAGGCGGAGAGTCCCATCTGGGATGCCATTGTGAGACCAGGGTCTGAACACCACCAGACAGACACCATTTCTTTATAAAAAGCACACGTTTATTGTTGAAACACAGTCCCGCACAGCACACGGTGCTCCCAGCACCAATCACTCCCAACACGGGCCTTTCTCTCCCTGTCCATGGGCCGCCTTCTCCTGACTCCAGCTCTCTGACTGTAGGGAGGCAGCCCCTTTTATTCCCACCCGGATGTGCTCCAGGTGCCTGATGACACTCTTCCGGCAGCACTTCCTGGTATGGTGGAAATGCTTTCCACTCCGGACATCCCTGGAAGGATCTTCCTCCATCTTCCCAGCTGTCGCGGAAGTGAATGTTTCCCGGGCTCCATGAGGCTCGGGGAGGCCACGGGCCCCAATGGGCTTCAGCCTCCTTGCTCCTTTCCCGTGGTCCCCTCAACATCCAGGGCGGTTGCCCCCTTGTGGCTCAGGGGATGTATACTCCACCTCCCGGTCCTTCCAGGCGTCCCGGCTGGGTCTCCCAGCCTCCTGTGACAATATGTACATATATATATATATATATATATATATATATATATATATATATATATATATATATATATATATCCATTTTCCAACCCGCTGAATCCGAACACAGGGTCACGGGGGTCTGCTGGAGCCAATCCCAGCCAACATAGGGCACAAGGCAGGGAACCAATCCTGGGCAGGGTGCCAACCCACCGCAGGACACACACAAACACACCCACACACCAAGCACACACTAGGGCCAATTTAGAATCGCCAATCCACCTAACCTGCATGTCTTTGGACTGTGGGAGGAAACCGGAGCGCCCGGAGGAAACCCACGCAGACACGGGGAGAACATGCAAACTCCACGCAGGGAGGACCCAGGAAGCGAACCCAGGTCCCCAGATCTCCCAACTGCGAGGCAGCAGCGCTACCCACTGCGCCACCGTGCTATATATATATATATATCGCTCAAAAAAATTAAAGGAACACTTTTTAATCAAGAGTATATAGCATCAAGTAAATGAAACTTCTGGGATATTAATCTGGTCAGTTAAGTAGTAGAGGGGGTTGTTAATCAGTTTCAGCTGCTTTGGTGTTAATTAAATTAACAACAGGTGCACTAGAGGGGAAGCAATGAGACAACCCCCAAAACAGGAATGGTTTAACAGATGGAGGCCACTGAAATTTTTCCCTCCTCATCTTTTCTGACTGTTGTTTCCCTAGTTTTGCATTTGGTTATGGTCAATGTCACTACTGATAGCATGAGGTGATACCTGGACCCTACAGAGGTTGCACAGGTAGTTCAACCTCTCCAGGATGGCACATCAATACGTGCCATTGCCAGAAGGTTTGCTGTGTCTTCCAGCACAGTCTTAAGGGCATGGAGGAGATTCCAGGAGACAGGCAGTTACTCTAGGAGAGCTGGACAAGGCCGTAGAAGGTCCTGAACCCATCAGCAGGACTGGTATCTGCTACTTTGGGCAAGGAGGAACAGGATGAGCATTACCAGAGCCCTACAAAATTACCTCCAGCAGCCCACTGGTGTAAATGCCTCTGAGGGTGGCCTGAGGGCCCGATGTCCTCTGGTGGGCCCTGTACTCACTGCCAGGCACAATGGAGCTCGAATGGCATTTGCCATAGAGTAGCAGAATTGGTAGGTCCACCACTGGTGCCCTGTTTTTTTCACAGATGAGATCAGGCTCAGCCTGAGTACATGTGACAGACGTGAAAGGGTCTGGAGAAGCCTTGGAGTATGTTATGCTGCCTGTAACATCATTCGGCATGACCGGTTTGGTGATGGGTCAGTGATGATCTGGGGAGGCATATCTATTAAGGGTCGCACAGACCTCTACAGGCTAGACAACGGCACCTTGACTGCCATTCATTAGGTATCAGGATGAAATACTTGGACCCATTGTCATACCCTATGCTGGTGCAGTGGGTCCTGGGTTCCTCCTGGTGCATGACAATGCCGACCTCATGTGGTGAGAGTATGCAGGCAGTTCCTGGACGATGAAGGAATTGATTCCATTGACTGGCCCCCATGTTTGCCTGACCTAAATCCAATAGAACACCTGTGGGCCATTATGTTTCGGTCCATCCGACACATGCCAGGGTGCACCTCAGACTGTCCAGGAGCTCAGTGATGCCCTGGTCCAGATCTTGGAGGAGATACCCTAGGACACCATCCGTCGTCTCATTAGTAGCATGCCCCGACTTTGTCAGCCATGCATACAAGCACCTGGGGGACATACAAACTACTGAGTACGATTTTGACTTGCTGCAATGAAATTTTGGCAGAATGGACTAGCCTACCGCATCAGTTTTTCACTTTGATTTTCAGGGTGTCTTTGAATTCAGCACTCTGTAGATCGATACTTTTCATTTCCATCAAATGATGTGGCATCCTTCGTTCCTAACACATTACCCAGTCCATATCAGTATAGATGTCCAGCACGATTTTTTTCCCCATTGAGAACACACCATATGATGTAGCCTGTCATGAACTTTTAATGAATAAAATGCAGCTATATATGTGACTTTTTTCTGCTTGTTGAATATTATCATTTTTTCTACAGGCACAAAAATCATGTAGATTTTCCTACAAGCTTAATAAATTTGAACTGTCTGATTGTAGTACTTCTTACATAATGTTAGTTGGATCAAGTCAAGCCACAAAGAAATACAACATAAACAGGAATGTGGAGTAAAGGCAGCCCTTTTATGAAAATTGTCAGGAAGGGCAATATTGTGTCCAAATTACTGTATTTGTTGTAAGTTAAAAGAAAAGTGTAGTATGCAAATTTTATATCATATTGTTTTTATTTCCATGTTCAAAAGGGAATAGGGGTTTATATCTACTATACACTTTATAATTCACAACCAGTTTGCTTAGCAATAATGTAACAGCCATATTAACATTAGACTGCGGTGGGTTGGCACCCTGCCCGGGATTGGTTCCTGCCTTGTGCCCTGTGTTGGCTGGGATTGGCTCCAGCAGACCCCCGTGACCCTGTGTTCGGATTCAGCGGGTTAGAAAATGGATGGATGGATGGATTAACATTAGAATAGCGAATGAAATTAAACTATTTGATCAGAACATTGACAATAATTTGGGGGTAAGTATACAGGGTATGCTATCTCTTCCCAGAACATTGTTGTTTTTCATTTCCTGTAAAGTGGCTAACTAATTGGAACATCCAATGCTGCAGTTTCTTATTTGGGATGGTCTGTTTTAAATAAGGAAGTAGCAACTTCAGAAGGAGATGGTGGAAGATGTGGAATAATATGAATTATTATTATTTTAGTCAGTAATAGCTGTGTTTAGGGTTGGTCTACCCATCAGGCAGTTTAATCACAGTGATTGAAGAAAATTATTCAGTTTGATGCAGACAGATTGCAAGAGATGTCTAGCCTTTGCACTTACTGAGTAATACTTAACCCGAAATATATGAGTTTTGTTCCTTTATGCTGTAGCAAGTTACATTTTGTCTTTAAAATGGAAATCTTAGCTTCAAATGTGAATTATAAACAGGAGACAAATAATGTGCTTTCAAAGCTATAAAATAAATTGTTGCTTTTTGTGTCCCAAGTTCTATATGTTAGTTGAATACGGAAATACACAGCAGTTTTTCATTTCAACTTTGAAATGATAAGCACTTAAGTCACAAATATGCTCACAAAGGTGTTCAGTATGTCTATTGACCTTTGACTCCTAGTCAAGGATTGTGTTGGTTTTTTTTTTGATTATTCCAAAATAGTTTTGAAAAATGTGAAAGTTTATTTAAAGGGGCATGTGCAGAAGAAGCCATGTCATTTCTGATAATCAAGACAGCAACATTTATTGTTCGTTAGCTAGAACACAGAAGACATGAAAAGTGACCTATGTTAGTAAAATGAAACTGGTACAGATATCTTGGCTCTTAGCATGATCCTGGATATTGCTAAACTGACATATTAATGAGTTCAGAAATGAAACATGACACATAGGAGCATTTCATTTAATATGCACAATTAGCTTCTCATTAAAAGCTTAGTTAAGGAAAAATCCAGTATGCACTGCACCCCTTTAGTAACTCAGTTTTATATACTACTTAAACTACAAATCATATTGTAGTAAGATTGTTACTTAAATAAGAGAAGCTTTTTGTTCTTATTGAATGCTTTAATACCTACAAACAAACAGTAAAATCATAAAACTAAACAAAAAAAAAATGAATACGAGATAAACACCAGCTAGGTTAATGTAAAGTGGGGGCTGAATAGCAAAGCGTTATGGGTGATTTTACAGAGGAGAGAACTTCAATATGATAGTGCCTGGAAAACATTACAGAGAGGAAATGCAGGAGGCTTTTTGGTATTATACTTTCATGCCCACTTTTGCATTACTTTGCTTTTGAAAATTTGGAAATTTTGATAGCAATCTAGTAATTTAAGGACAATTTTTGGCATCAGGAAGGACATCTGGGGCTTCATGTATTAAATTTGTGTACACACAAAATTTTTGTGTACCCCTGCTTCCACGTTCACATTGAGATCTATAAAAATGAAATTTGCCATTTAGCTACACACATTTTCACAGAAGCCTGAGACCATGCATACACACATTTTTGCTTCTGTTTGGTAAATACAGTGCATCCGAAAAGTATTCACAGCGCATCACTTTTTCCACATTTTGTTATGTTACAGCCTTATTCCAAAATGGATTAAATTCATTTTTTTCCTCAGAATTCTACACACAACAACCCCATAATGACAACGTGAAAAAAGTTTACTTGAGGTTTTTGCAAATTTATTAAAAATAAAAAAATTGAGAAAGCACATGTGCATAAGTATTCACAGCCTTTGCCGTGAAGCTCGAAATTGAGCTCAGGTACATCTTGTTTCCCCTGATCATCCTTGAGATGTTTCTGCAGCTTAATTGGAGTCCACCTGTGGTAAATTCAGTTGACTGGACATGATTTGGAAAGGCACACACCTGTCTATATAAGGTCCCACAGTTGACAGTTCATGTCAGAGGGCAAACCATGCATGAAGTCAAAGGAATTGTCTGTAGACCTCCGAGACAGGATTGTCTTGAGGCACAAATCTGGGGAAGGTTACATAAACATTTCTGCTGCTTTGAAGGTCCCAATGAGCACAGTGGCCTCCATCATCCATAAGTGGAAGAAGTTCGAAACCACCAGGACTCTTCCTAGAGCTGGACGGCCATCTAAACTGAGCGATCGGGGGAGAAGGGCCTTAGTCAGGGAGGTGACCAAGAACCCGATGGTCACTCTCTCAGAGCTCCAGAGGTCCTCTGTGGAGAGAGGAGAACCTTCCAGAAGGACAACCATCTCTGTAGCAATCCACCAATCAGGCCTGTATGGTAGAGTGGCCAGACAGAAGCCACTCCTTAATAAAAGGCACATGGCAGCCCGCCTGGAGTTTGCCAAAAGTCACCTGAAGGACTCTCAGACCATGAGAAAGAAAATTCTCTGGTCTGATGAGACAAAGATTGAACTCTTTGGTGTGAATGCCAGGCGTCACGTTTGGAGGAAACCTGGCACCATCCCTACAGTGAAGCATGGTGGTGGCAGCATCATGCTGTGGGGATGTTTTTCAGCGGCAGGAACTGGGTGACTAGTCAGGATAAAGGGAAAGATGACTGCAGCAATGTACAGAGACATCCTGGATGAAAACCTGCTCCAGAGCGCTCTTGACCTCAGACTGGGGCGACGGTTCATCTTTCAGCAGGACAACGACCCTAAGCACACAGCCAAGATATCAAAGGAGTGGCTTCAGGACAACTCTGTGAATGTCCTTGAGTGGCCCAGCCAGAGCCCAGACTTGAATCCGATTGAACATCTCTGGAGAGATCTTAAAATGGCTGTGCACCGACGCTTCCCATCCAACCTGATGGAGCTTGAGAGGTGCTGCAAAGAGGAATGGGCGAAACTGGCCAAGGATAGGTGTGCCAAGCTTGTGGCATCATATTCAAAAAGACTTGAGGCTGTAATTGCTGCCAAAGGTGCATCGACAAAGTATTGAGCAAAGGCTGTGAATACTTATGTACATGTGATTTCTCAGTTTTTTTATTTTTAATAAATTTGCAAAAACCTCAAGTAAACTTTTTTCACATTGTCATTATGGGGTGTTGTATGCAGAATTCTGAGGAAAAATATGAATTTAATCCATTTTGGAATAAGGCTGTAACATAACAAAAGGTGGAAAAAGTGATGCGCTGTGAATACTTTCTGGATGCACTGTAGGTGGCACCCGTCGTCAAAGCAGTGCTACTGTTTCTGTGTGGTTTCCCTTTCTTTTTTATATTCGCATCTTTGATGTGGGCTTTATCAAATATACCAAAACTAATTGTGTATCGTTTATAAATTTAAAGCACTTGTGATCAATCTGTAACAATACTGTATAATGGTGCACAGAATGGCCAAACTATTCCAACTACCATCGCTGCTTTAGCATTGTTATAAGACATCACAAATGTACTGAACAAAGGCCAGCTTTACAAAGGCAGACTTTGAGAAATTGTGCTCTGTCTGCTCCTTTGTAAATTCTCTCCACCTTCAGCTAATTAGACAGATGAGCTTTTCAACGTGAACAGGCTGACCGATCAGGAATTTCTATACAAGATTTCCTTGCACTTTGGTTGAACAGGCAAACATCAAAGCACAATTAGCAGTAACATCTGGTTTTTCAAATGTAATCGGAGCAATCGACTGCACGCACATAAAGGTGCCTTCAGAGAATGAATTTGCTTATGTAAATAAAAAGCATTTCCACTTTGTTAATGTGAAAATTATATGTTACGTGAAAATGTGACTCATTAATGATGTGGCAAGATATATAAGAGTATCGTCAATAATTGAAGTAACTTGCTGCTCAAACAGTGTAAGCCCTGCAATTCCGCCACCTCCTCCAGTGGTGTTGATACTCAGACGGTGGGCTGCAACTTGCCTTTTCACATCGACTTTGATATCTGACCACTTCTTTTTTATTTTAGGTACTGTACCATTCCATCAATTTCTTTTTGTTGCTTATACTGTGTTTATGCCACCAACGTTTTCCTTGCCTCAACTTCACTGAGCAGGACCTCCATTTCATATTTGCTGAAATTCTTCTTTCTCGCACATGCTTTTGACACTGCCTTTAAACAAAACACTGAATGGAAGGGGGATGTTGATTGGGAATTATTAAAGGAAAGTGAGCCGAACTTTGCTTGTACACAGTTTTGTGCATCTGAATTTTTTGCATATATGCACATTTTTTGTTTTGTTCGTACAGCATGTTTTACTGTGGGTTCTACACAAGGTATTATACAGAAGTCACCTGTTGTTAAAAATATCTGTTTTAATACCCAAAGATGAGAGTTACAAAGCATGGAGAAGGCCACAATTCATAGTTTCCCCTCAGCATCACCATCTGCCTACATCAAACAGAAATTTGTAGAACCTAACCAAACCTCACACTAGGAAACCCAATTTATAATGATCCTAGATCTGATGCACTGTGAAGAGTCCAGTTGGGTGACAGAGCAGATGAAGAAGAGGCACTGAGTAAGATTCAGAAAGAGAGAGTGCTATGATTACGACTTGGAATATTGGGAGCATTATAGGAAAATTAGGAAAATGGTGGAAGTGCTGAACAAAAGGACAGTAGATACATGCCATGTATAAGAAACTAGGTAGAAAGATAAATGCGTGGGAAGGTACAATGTTTTCAGGCAGGGTAGGATTGATTGAAAAGCTGGGATTGGCATACTTGTATCAGAAGAATTTGAAGATTAACAGTGGCAGTAAAGACAGTAAATGAACATATTGTAGTTGTTGAGATTGTTGCTAAATGAATGATGGATATAGTTTCAGCATGTACCAAACAGGTTGACATAAGCAATGAAGTTAAAGATTTCTTTTGGGTGCCTTAGAGGAAGGTCATTGCTATAGGTGGCAAATATTTTTACATGACGATACTCTGCTTATTCATGGAAATTGCCATCTTGCTTATTGTTATTACAGGCTGTAGCTACCCATGTAACAGGTATTAATATGCCATTATTACTGTACATCAGTTCTCAATGATTTAAAGACAGCAGTGCTTAACCGGCAATGCTGAACTTTTTGTATTCCAACAAAAATTAAAAGATCCTAACACTAAGGTCTTCATTAAAGCAACTTTTAGTCTCAAATAATGCTAATAAGAAAGTGTTTTCAGAAAGAAATTTATACTAGAATGTCTGTGAAACAGCACTGCCATCTTAAATAGTGATTGTATGATGATTTCATGCAGTACAACATCGTTGAGCAATAGGCAGCACTGATTTAAAAAATTCACCCTCAACCAGGTGAAACAAGCATTAAAATGGCCTCACCAGTGATAAACCAGGACTCCAAAATTGCAACACAGCAACTTTACGAAGATAATTAAAAAAAACTATTTGCATCCAAGTACATGCAAAAATGGCAAAAACTGCATCCACACCTGAGAAAACTCAGGTCCTTTAGATATTTCCACAGAATGGAGAGAGGTGTAGAATTTCTGTTTTAAATTTACTTTTTATTATGAGAGATTTTCAGATCCTGCAAACACATAAAACTGTGGAATAGTGGTTAATGCTACAGCCTCAGAGCTCCGCAGCACTAAATGTGTATCACAACTTTTGTATTGTTTCTCTGGAGTTTCTATGTTCTTACACATCTGCCTGTGTTCCTCAAGTACTCTAACATTCCTCCCACATCTAAACATATGGAAAAATTTAAATCAATTGCTTTAAGTATATGTTACAATAGACAGGAGGTTGTCCAGAGTTGTTCTGCCTTGTGCACAGTGTTGTCAATATGGGCACCAGCTCTCCATGATCCAGAAATGGATAGTCATTTTAGAAACAAGAATGGATGGATGGATGGATGCAAGGATTCATGAATTTTAAATATAATGAACTTTGTAAATTGTATATGGAAGATATCCTACCAGTCAATGGCATACTAGTAGATGGTTATATTCATATACAAAAATAATTTTTTTAAAAATTCAGATAGGTTTTTATGCTTAAAAACATTTGCAGTCTAATAAGAGTTCATGTAAAGTTGGTATATGTACGATCTAACATGCTGTTCTTATTTCTAGGTTCATGTCATTGTGGGAAATGTATCTGTTCACCTCAGGAGTGGTATATTTCAGGAGAATTCTGTGAGTGTGATGACAGAGAGTGTGACAAACATGAAGGTGTTATCTGCACAGGTAAAACTAATTTTTTTTATTTTCTAATATATGTTGTATATAGAAAGTATAATAATCATGAAAAAATTCTACCTTGAGTTTCTGATGAATCTCCACATTTCATATGTTCCTGAACATGTTTTGACCATTTTTGCAATTATGTCTGTGTGTGTGTGAGTGTGTGTATGTACAGTATGTAAACATGATAACTTGAGAACGTTTTGAGCTAGATAAGTGAAATTTGTTATTTGAATGTTATATCAAAATTTTACTTTTCTATCAACTTTTGGGTATCATACATCAACTGGAAGTGATACTTTACTTGAACACATTTTAATATTTTTCAAATAAACTGGTACATGGTTTAAATAAACAATTAACTGAAATTTTGTATAGTAGTTTTCCATGTGAGATTGCGTTATAAGAGGACAAAAATAATTGAAATTTTATATTATCGTTAGTTAGGGTAAGATACACATAGATACAGAATTTCACCTTAATCAGAAACCCGGAAACGATATCTTAACAGGTATCACCACTATTATATATGCATTTAGTACCATTATGTAAATAGAGATTGATAATTTAAATCTTGTATGATCATTACTTATCATTAGAAATAAAATTTGACCTTAATCAGGTGATACTGACCACAAAAATTTCAGTTTGATCAGATTAATGGAAATAATTCTTTGCCATATAAACTTGCATTACAAACAAAGATAAGTGACTGAAATTTTGTAAGAAACACACAGATATGATGTTTCATTATAAACAGAGAACTGGAAATGGTATCTACTTTACCTGAAGAGGAATAAGGAAAGTTGAGTGGAGAACAATCCAGATTTTTTATGCTTTATGTGTAGTGCTATAGTTATTATACAGAAGTATACTTCCGATGTTTGGTATGGATCATTGTGACACATCTGGTATAATAAAGTTTTATTGCCTCATAGGATTGACGTTTTTATGGGCATCAAATTTGTGTCTACCTTTTTTATCCAGAATTAGGGATTTTCTAGAATTTACCCCACCACTTTGATTGACTGACAACATTTCAATATGATTCTGTGATTTTTGAAGCATGTTTATCTGTTAAACAAATTATCAGATTTCGACATTTAGGTACTATCTTTTTTAAGGCAAATTGTATTCAACAATTGTTTTGAGCTATGGTTTTTTGAAATTTACTTTTTGCTTTTTTGGGGTTTGTTCTTAAAATACACTACTTTTAGTGAATTAATAGTGTTTGAGTAGTTTTCTTCATTGTGCTTGTTCTGAATTTCCACAAAAGGTTATTAATTCATTGGTGAAATTAGGCAACTTAGTGTTAGTAAGTATTTGTGTTCAATACTTATCACATATGATTGGCTACATATGAACACTAACAGTTTGTTTTTCGTTGTTAAATGTTATTTTGTTAATAAATGAATTTCTTTTATCTGTAATTACCTTGGTTGTTTGAACTAATTTGATAAATGATATTATGATCAATGAATCATTGTTTTGTAATTTTTCTGGTAAGAGATCATTTTAATTTTAAAGTATAGATATTCTTAACAATTTAAAATTTTGAAATTTACATACAGTACCTTTCTGATTTGCACTATGCATTTACTTCTTTGTCCTTACATTTAATTCCACAATTTGAATTTCATATATGGTTTGATCTTTCATCACTTTTGTACTGTTTATGAATTAATTTACATTTCTTCTTATTTTTTCCATATTTTGGATTGCCTGAACTTTTTTTTATTACCTACATTAAATTTTTTATTTGAAAATGACAGTTAAAAAGCAAATAGCATCACAAAGGCGGAAGAAAATTAATCAGTTGCATATACATTTATGCTCTGATTTTTCATATAAACAGAATGAAAGAGTTAAAGACAGGGCTAGTATAATATATAAATTTGTGAATATCTAATTATTCATCTTATTTAGTAACAGTTTATTAACTGCGCATATTATTATTTTTAACTGTTATTTAACTTATCAACAATGCAAATAAATTATATGGTACAAACATAAAATAACACTGTAACTGGAAAATGATCTAATCAGGTAAAAGAACTATCAGATGAACTTGAAATTTGAATAAGTATATGTTTTCTCTCACAAGATGACATTCATACAATTACTATATAATCTCAACATATATGAGAAAGTTGAGTGGAGAACACTCCAGATTTAAACTATATAACAAAGCTAGGATCTATATCCAAAAAATAAAAAATAAGTAAAAAAACATGTATTTATTTGTTTGTGGCCAATGATATTAAAAATGGCTGAGTTCAAATATTTTTGTGAAAGAATAGCTTACTAAAATTGACAATAATGTCATAATAAATGTATAATTTTGTTTAAAATCAGAACTGCTTCCTCAAAGTTCTGGGAACCCAGTGTTTCCCAATCTGATCAATGTCTGGGTGATGTTTCTACATTGTCCCTTTATCCACTTGTTCTTCCACTGAAGAATGAAAGTGTTAGACATTCTGGTTTATTTTTATTTTAGCAGATGAAATTTTCAATTATAAAACAGTTTTATCTATCTATCTATCTATCTATCTATCTATCTATCTATCTATCTATCTATCTATCTATCTATCTATCTATCTATCTATCATTATGCTATACTATATATTGAAAAGCTTTAAACCAATTAAAAGTACAATATAAATATACAACAATTAATATTTCCCAACTTAAAGGAACATATACTGAATTAAGTTGTCCTGTCTCAACCATTTAGTGAAGCAATAAAGTCAAATATAGTAAATGGTATCTTGAAGAACATTCATCAGTTTCCTATGGACTTTGAAGATGCCACACTGAACTAAACACATTAATCTTCAAAACTGAATAAAAGAAGATACTGTATATTACATAGGTAATGACAGTTAATGTACAACGTTGTAGTACTGATGCTGTTCGGTCATGGGAAATGCTTCAGATGTGTTAAGCAAGTAGCAGTTAGGTAGCAGCAAAGCTTTTTAGTCCCTAAAAATAAAAACAGCTGTAGCATTTAAACATATATTTTAAAGCTAAAACATTAACATATTTCTTGCAGGTTTATTAAAAAGTGATCCACAAACAGAATGTACATATTTACTTTTAACATACTTCCTTATTTCAAATTACTGTTGCTATATATAGCTACAAACTTCACCATAACAATTACAAAAAAAAGCAATTGTCATGAATCCTCAGATAAGAGATACAATTCCCAGATCAAACCTTTATCTCAATTGATTTTCTTTTCTACATATTTACATCTATTACAGAATAAACGAATTGTATAAAAATACATGTACCAGCATAAGTACATAGAAAAAGGTAAACAAATACTAACATAGAAATGGATCTCAGTGATTAACATAAATTATGCTAATATACTGCTAAACCATTAAAACTGCAACACTGGGAGAAACACATCACATTGGTCTGAAACTTGCAGGTGGAATAATTCATGGTAGGGTATGAAAATAATTACAAGCGTAGCACATATGCAAATAATGTGTGTGAGTTGTGCCCCCTGGACTTTCCTACAGTTTGCATAAAAGGTGCTTGCAAAAGAAACCTCATTGACTCACTGCTGGCATTTAGTGTACTCTTAGTGGACAAATATGCCCCAGCAAAGAGGATTTTGAGCCAGGGAGAATTGTGGGAAGGTGGATTATCCTTCTGGCACATAAGCGCTCATGTTGCACAGAATACGAGCACAGTGACCAGAGTATTTTATTAGTGAGAAGAAGAGTGAGAGGCCTGGAGCATCCTGATGCACAAAGGAATGGGAGGACAGACACCTCATGCACATGGTTATGATGGACTGAACACTCACCTCACAGACCCTAACCCAACGGTTGTGGTCTGTCACATGTCAACAGGTGTCCGCTTGCGTTCAATGTTGTTTATAGGAGTGGGACTGTCACACTAGCTATCCATTGCTTCCGATACCATTGACCTTCGATCACAATCAACTGCAGTGGTGTTAAGAATGATGTCAATGGCAGGATTGCATTGTGGTTTCTGCCAAATCCGTGTATGGAGGCACCATGGTGAAAGGCTCCTAGAGGCACGAATTTGCAGCAGTATCTTGACCAGCCAGGGATATATCACAGAGGTGTTGGAGGCTCAGGTGGTTCCATTATCAGCAAAGGAGCCCAGGTGGTATATTCAAACAAAACGATGCACAGCCACATGTGACATGAAATGTCCTACAATTAATAGCTGTGCCACTTCTTCTATCGTCCCCATGATCACAAGTACGTTCCCCATTTAAGCATATCTGGGACATGGTATGATGATGACTGGCATATTAGAGACCACCAGTGGTTATCAAGGATGAACTTTGGGCACATCTAGAGGCTGCATGGCATGCCATTCCACAAGCACTTCTCTTTCTGTCAATGCTAGACCATGTAAAAGCAATTATTTCCACCCATGGTGGAAAGAATACATACTGATTATTGTGTGTTGTGCAGGCATGACTGAGCTGTACTTCTAGTCACGTATCATACGTCATTTGCCACAGAAATATTGCTTTGATATCCCTTGTTTCTTTTAGTCTAGCAAATTTAATGTCCAGCAGTGCATAAGTCCCTTTAATGCAGTAAGTGAGATAAGGATAGTTGACAATGCATGAAAGGAAAATTAAAACACCAGTTAGCAACATTTGTAGTGAAAAAACTAAACCTCAGAGCGATACACAGCCAGTTATAACAGACAGTGTCACAGTTTAAGCATCTTAGGACAACTAGACACCCCATGTCTCTTGAGCATTTGTACATATCATAAGAAAGTACTAAAATGCATACAAATATAAAATTAAATAAAATGAGAATATCTGGTGGTGCCTCAGAATATATTGAATCTCAAGGCTCTCAGTATCTCTGAGGTTCGGTTCCATGGTAGAGAGTGACATCTTTACAAACTAGCAAGTGCACAGCAGAATGCAGAGAACAGAAGCATAACATAAGAGGTGTCAGTCAGTAACAATTTATAATGACTGACAAGCTTTTATTTTTGAGCAACTGACAAAAAAAGATAATCTTAGGCATCTGGATGTCATCCTAGAACGTCATAGTGCTGCCTCCATGAGATGTCTATAAATATAGTCTATATAATGAGTGCCTTCTGCATCCATTTAGATGTTTGCTCTGCTTGGTGTCAGAAACCATGAGGGTGTTAGATTAGAGCTGACCCTTCCTTTATGCAGATCATGTACTGTGCATTGGGCCTGTAATCGATGTTGGGGGGGGTCCCATTGGGGGTTCATAGACCTCTGCGATTCAGGAGTTCTGCTGGACAGCTAATTGGATTGCATATTTTTGTTGCTTGGTTTATTTGACTTGAGTCAGATAATTCCTTCCACAATCCTAATCTTAACCTTAGTGTAACCAGTCGGATCGTGTGACATGAATGATGTGTAATGCAAAGAGACAACCTCCTCTGGTGGGTCTGCAGCTGGACTCGATTGAAGTTATTGCTGTTTCATGAATTGTCAAATTAATATTGTTGTTAGTCACCTGTTGTGTTTATTTTCTATTAACAAGCAGAGATTGTTCAAGTCAACACCTGTCAGGAGTCCAGAAAATAAATTAAAAAAAGAGATGAAGAAGCAGCTCATCCTACACTTGCAGTTGTTTGTAGAAATTTAAATTTGTCCAGCTTGCAGTAACATCAATTGCAACTACACTAAAACTAGCAGTTTACTGGAGTAACAATGGAGTAGCAATTACAGTACCTAGCTGTCACATGGTTGAGGATTATTTATTACCGCCAGATAGATCTCAGGTCCTTGTTAAAAGCTGTTAACATTAGTCAACATATGAAGTGCTCTGAGTGTTGTTGGGAATAAGATTTTAAAAAGGAAACTGCAGAGTAAAACAAAAACATATGCCTATTAAAATTGATCATTTGCTTGTTTTGTATGTGTATGAATGAAGGGAAAATTGAATGCAGTACAGGATTCTTTAAATGTCTAGGATGTTCTTATGTTATGAGAGAGGACTGCTGAGAAGCACATTTAAAATGGTTTCGGCCCTTTCAATGCATGTAGGCCTTCTTTAAGGAAGTCTACTGTACAGTAAAGACTGACTTAAAAAAATATTTCCTCCTGTCCTTTATGTCACTAAATGTTGAATTGATTTTGTACAGAATTGCTTGAATTGCTTTTGTACAGAAGGAATGGCAACTCTGAGTACTGTATATTGAAATAACACATTTTAGTGACCTTACATTTTACAGCCTCCAAAGTCAAACATCTATTCATATCTGACACAACAAGAACATTGAAATTATTAATACTTAAACACTAGGAATTATCATATGTTATATGTCACATGTTATTATTATTGATGAGTGTGAGACAAGACTATATTTAAATCACATTTCATGCACCTTGAAATTAAAATATACAGTACTTATCTTTGTCCATGGTTAACCAACCACTTTCTCAAACCAAATTCAAAAATAAATATTTTCATTTGTAGAGTGCAAAAATTTCATGCATTTTGCAAAGCAAACTTTTCTCATTATGTGCTCATTTGATGAGTGATGTGGAAAATTAAACGTGTTAGTGATGGCTTTAGATTAATTTCATACAGCAGTTTCCCATTTTTGCAAAGAGAAAAAGTAAGCTCTAACATGTACTGTATGTAATGTATACATATATTGATTGAGATGAAATGTTGATTGATGCCATTTTTAGTATTTTAAGGCAGCTTTGTGAACTGAAGGTTTTTATTAAAAAATAATATCTGGCAAATCACATTTTAGATACTTAAAATGTGCATTTAATGGTTTAATGTAATAAAAAGGCGGCATGGTGGCGCAGTGGGTAGCGCTGCTGCCTCGCAGTTGGGAGACCTGGGGACCTGGGTTCGCTTCCCGGGTCCTCCCTGTGTGGAGTTTGCATGTTCTCCCCGTGTCTGCGTGGGTTTCCTCCCACAGTCTAAAGACATGCAGGTTAGGTGGATTGGCGATTCTAAATTGGCCCTAGAGTGTGTTTGTGTGTGTCCTGCGGTGAGTGGGCACCCTGCCCGGGATTGGTTCCTGCCTTGTGCCATGTGTTGGCTGGGATTGGCTCCAGCAGACCCCCGTGACCCTGTGTTTGGATTCAGCGGGTTGGATAATGGATGGATGTAATAAAAAGAAACATATCATATAGAATTAAATAATGTGAACACAGTAAATTATTGAATTATACTGATGCTTAAATCAGTCCAAAAGACAATGCATCCTTCTCTGTTTTAGATAGCATTGAACTGGATATGGTTCCTGTAAGCCATTGATTTGTGAAAAAATACTGTAAACACTATTTCCAAATAACAATTTTTTGTTAAAGGTTGACAATATGTCACAATTATAAATGAAAAGTTATTTATGAATGACTTGAAATTGCTTCCGAGGTTGCAGGTGTGCTATCTTTCTTTGTCCCTGGTTCAATGGTTAAGAAATAACAGTCCTGACATTTTTATGCAAGGTGTTCCTGTTACTATAGAAACCAATATGCATGAAGTGTGTCTGTCACCCTTAAATCAAGCTTCATTTCAGTACAGTTATTCTAGCTTAAAATTAGAATTTAAAAGTAGAAGGAAATCATATTTTTTACCCTCTGGCTCCAAAACTTGTTTATTTTCAGTTTTCCATAGTACATTATGTGCTCTACTCCAACATCTGACCCCAGTGATGTGTCATCATTCTTTGATTTAACTACTGCCTTTTCTTCATGGTTGTCAAGATTTCATCAGACGTACCTTATGTCACTCATTCTTACTCTTCTGCCGCTCTGTCCTTCATAAATTTTCAAATCTGCAGCATTAGCATTGCTCTTTGTGTGGGCCAATTTGCATAGCTCTCTAGTGTTGGAGTGTGAATTCTTTCCTTAGATGACATGTGAATTAACCCAACTCCCCAACAAAAAGCTTGAAGCTTCTCTGTGAAAACTATATTAATCCAAAACCTTTTAAAAATCCAGGTTTTTAGTAATGTAATTATCACTCTATTTCCTATATTCTGAATTGGCAAGTAAATTTTGCTAAACATCCTGTACAATGAATGGGTTATATCTTCTTACTCAGTGTTTTCTACTTTTTTTATTTGTACTTTTGTTTCTTTTTAAGGATGCCTTTGTGAGATTTTTCTTTCTGCATCTATAATTGTTATTATTTGGAGACCAAAAGCATACCATAACATTTTCAAAACTGCTTCAGTGTCCTTGTGTACAAGACGAGAATCATCCTCAGGTGGAGTGCAAGCCAATAATGGGGCCACATACTCACACAAACCCTCACTTACAGGCAAATTTATAATCTTTTGGTTATCTGAGAAAAAAAGGATTAGCCAAAACATGTTGCTGACCCAGAAGAATGTGAAAACTCAACACAGGGTGGGGTGGGTAATTTCAGCTCAGTGCATCACATCAGTGGTGATGAAGTAATAACCACGGTGCTGCAAAGCCAATAATTGTAAAACTGTAACAGTGTTGAAGTAAACAGCAGCAGAAGTTAGTGACTTTATTGTTATGTTTGATGCTGGGATTGCTCCTTTTTCTAAATTGAAATTCTATCATCTGCTTAGAGTATGTTTATAAACTGTGTGAAATTGAAGGGAGGGAAAATATGGAGAAGGCAGCAGAAAGTATTCAGAAAGACCTTGTCAGTTTCAGAAAGTCAAAATTTTCAGAAAATTTCAGAAAGTCAACAACTGAATGATCACTTCTTATGTCTAATATTACTTTGAACCCTCTTGTTCTTAAAGGCAGTAATTCTCAAATTCCGTCCTGGAACCCCTGCAGCTGCAGGTTTTTGTTCTAGACAGTTACACAATCAGTCAGCCACTGTTACCTTTTACCGATGTCATTGTTAAATTAGCTCATCCGTGTTTCCCTTTTTTGCCTTTAGAAAAATTCAGTAGTAACAGATTAACACTTAAAGGACGTTTTCTGTGGAGTTTGCTTTCTTATTTGTATCCAAATACAGAGAATTAATGATGAGCAGAGTAGATAACTGTTGAAATGACTCTGAAAGCACAAACCACTTTCGTGTTGATCACGTGTCCTTATTAATTAACCAGAAGGACTGAAAAGAAAAAAAAAACAGAAACTTAAAAGAATGAATTCATATCCAACTAACATACATTTCTGCTTCATTCAGTAAAAATTTAATATAACCAGTTTTCAATTTCTGGATGGATGCAAAAAATATAGAAACTGGAAAAACCCCATACTCATGAGGGGTCCAATTTAATCCAGTAACAGCAATATAGATAAGAAAAGGAATTTCTGCATATTATTACCACATCCACCTTTTAACCTGGAGTGTTCATTATTGCCTTACACATTCAGATAGATAGTGTAACAAGGCGCTGTATAGGCGCCCAACCCGACACAGATGGACTTCTTCACCTGTGACATAAGTCTTCCCCGTAATCCCCACAGGCACAACACAGTCCCAAGTGTACAAATAAAGCACTAAAACACACCACACTCCTCTCTTTTGGCACCACCACTCCTCCTCCTCCTCCTCTAAGCTTTGTCTTCCTCCTCCCGACTCTGGCCAATGAGTGTTGGTTGCTGGCTCCTTTTATTAGGCACCCAGACGTGCTTCAGGTGCTTGATTGCCGACATCTGGCTGCACTTCCGGGTGTGACTAAACTAGTGTCCAAAAGGGGCTAGCAGCTCCTGCTGCAGCATCCCCTGGCGGCGCCAGCATAACCCAACAGGGCTGCACCAAACTCCAACACCCATGAAGTCCTGCAGGAGTCTGAAGCAACGCTGCAACCCAGGGAGGCTGGCGTCTAGCGTCCAGGGGGAGATATTGGGTTTCCCATGCTTGCTCCCCTGGAACATATGCTGCAGGGGTGGCCCGTCTGGGCATGGGCCCCGGCCATCCGTCACGATAGATAGATAGATAGATAGATAGATAGATAGATAGATAGATAGATAGATAGATAGATAGATAGATAGATAGATAGATAGATAGATAGATAGATAGGGAAATTTAGAAATAATTTAACAATCAACAACCCCCTCAAACACACACAAGAATTACCAAACTAAGAAAAACATAAAAATAAGCAGTTGCAGTGAGATATGTAGGAGCCCCAGTAGCATTTCTTGACACATTACTGTTGAATAATTCTTAAAGTACTTAATTGGTTGTTTGCTGCAGATGCACTGTGCAACATTGTTCATAAAATGTATTATAGCAAGGATGTGCAACATTATTTATACATACGTTTCTTCTTCATTCTCTCCTTCACTACCTACAGTTGATTGAGAGGGTGCCCCAAAGCTGAGCCTGCTTTCTTAATCAGCTTGTTGATTTGGTGGGCGTCTCTGTAACTGATGTTACTAGAAAAAGTGCATCTATGATACAATACAAAGTAGACAGAAGTTAATTTTAAAAGAATATTAAAGAAATACATTATTATCCACTTTTGTTTGTAACTGTTTTATATTTATATTTTTTGCATTGATGAAAGAATTTATAAACATAATATTATGTATATAATGTGATATTTAAAATGTGCAACAGACAATATTTGTATTCAATTCATTAAAACATTGTATACGTAACTGACCAAACTGAAAATATATGAAGTTTCATATCTGCAGGAACTGATTTTGGAAATTTGCTAAGTTCATTTTTATAGTATATATCCTTTAGCAACTTAGAAATCACAATGAACTTTAAAATATATAGTAAGAGGTGAATAGGATTTCTTTAGTTAGGTGTAGCTTCTGAGACTATTGTCATCATGTGTTTTACATGAAACTTTTCTAATACCAAGAAAGTTGTATTTAATGTTGTTTCACACAAATTGAATCTTGATTTAAAGTTTTTTCACCAATTTATTGACTACAGAGTATGTACTGCAGGAGGCACTCAAATATTTGTAAAATGCCGCAATTCCAAACCTATAATTCTTGTAATCCGACAATTATAAAACAGAAGTGCTTAATAGCATTTCCATAAAGATGCAGTTAAATAGCTGAAACAATAAAACTGCTTAGTGACAGTAAATAAACTAAGCTGAAACAATTAAGTAAAAATCAGTTATTGTAGTATGTGACAAGAAATATATGAAGCCATAGACAGAAACTTTAATAAAAAGATAACCATATGAGAGAATTGGATCATTTGTTTCCCCCCATCCCAAAGTCGGGGACAATGGCTGCCCAGTCTGTGAATGATGCTAGAGAACAGTTGTCCTGCTAGAACCGAATTGAAATGTCCATTCTGGATACACTTTAACCTAAATATTTCAACAAGCTACTCAAAAAAAAATCAGTACTTGACCTCACAGCTCAACTGGTAGCCTTTAGTGATGATGATAACAAAAATCATAATCCTACCAAAGCAGCCCCTAAAGACATAAATATATAAATTTAATGCAGTGCTGTGGAGGACAGACAGGCATCCTGGCTGGATGATGGCATGACCTCTGGACAAAATGGAAGGTGCCAGGGGATGGACAAGCAGCAGCTGGAGGCCAGGAGCAAGTTCCATCTCCCATACATTAGGTGGCAGTGGTCCACTGGAGGCATCCTAGCCTAAACACCTGCAAGGATTTTTGGGAACTGAGGTCCAATAGTGCAGCCTTGTCAGGGTCCCTGGGTGTCGCAAGGGTGCACTGTCGGGGAGGACTACCCAGGTTCCCAAACAACCTGAAAGTACTCCCCACAAGTCATACCTTGTCACCAGAAGTTGTTCAGGGTCCAGGAAAAAGGTGCTGCCTTCTGACTTTGACTTCCTGAAGTAAGGCAGCGGGCAACACTCAACTTGAGGTGGAAGGAGAGGATAGAGTTTCTTTATATGTATGGCTGTGTTTCACTGTACTTTATTGTATTTAGTGTTTGATGGATTAAAAAAATCCATTATTTGAACTCATGTTGGACATTATTGGGTCCGGAGTTTGGGTCTCAGTGGCACCCCCTACTGGTTATAGTAGATTCCCTTAAATAAACTGATCACCTCAATAAAATAACATTTGATGCAATGGGAATTGAATAATCATCTTTAAATATTAACTCATGATTCCTGCTGACTGTGTTCGTGCTAACATATACAGAGGACATATCTTCACCATTCACTCAATGCACAGTTTTCCTAAGGAAAACCAATTATAAAGAATCTTTTAGCAAGCCAGGAGTAAATGTGAGAGGTACCATCTATCAGTTCATAGACTTCTGTGAACAGTGAATGATATTTGTGAAATTTTAACTAACTTTCACATTTTGACTCTGAATTAAATAGTCTTCATCAATTCAGTCAAGGTTTATAGTTGTGGTGATCGTTTTGCCTGCCTGTGTCTTCTGTTCTACTCCAGTTGAAGGATTATTGTTATTATTATCACTAGTATAGTGAAAAGCCCACTTATGAAAAATGGTTTAACGGTACAATGGTAAGTTTGTTTTGATAACATTGTGAATCTCTGTTCACTGGACAAGGTAGCTCTTACTTGTCTCTTTTATTGTCCATCTTGTCTTTATTCATCAGATATTCTAGCCCTTACAGCCTTCTTTATTTGTGGTTCTTGTTCCCTTTCTTCATTGGGCATTCTAGGCATTACATCCATCTTTCTCCATTCTTCTTGTTTCCTCTGTTCATCAGGCACTGCCGTCTGCTTTTGGATGTTGGATGACATTATGCCCATTAAACATTTTATCGCTTTATATATAGATGGATTATTATTATTCTTTTAAGAAGAGCTAAGCCTTACAAATCCTATGCTTCTAAATTTTTCTATACCAAAAACAACTGTCTGAATTCAAGCAATAAGTGTGGTCAATGGTAGGCTATTCAATTGTGGCAAACTAAAAAATTGAAATAGTTATTATTTATGTTGTAGCCTATGATTTTTTTGCCCTGCCTCACCAATGTTTATGATAAGCTGGTGTTCAAGCAGATCACAATTAATAACTGTGAGGTAAAGACTTTTTTTGTGATCTCTTGCGCAGTTTGTGAAGCATGAACAATGTATTATTCATTTTCTTTGCTTAAAGCTAATTACTTAGTAAAAATATTCTTAAATAGTAAACCTGCAGCTTCCTCATGTGGCCTCCTTGGAAAACAATTAAGAATGGCACTGACCACTTTCTGAACAATCTACATATGTAATAAATTTTTTATATTATTAGTTAGTGAGTACACACAGAACCTTAGACATGAACGTAGGGCCCATCAATTAATGACCACTAGAATTGCTGCATAGAGTCAAACTTTTAAAATAACTAGTGCTGTCTTTTTATAATTTTGGTTCTTGACAAAAAGCATAGATTTATACGCTCATATGGTCATTATCATCATGTGTACAGAGTACAGGAAATTCTTACTTGCATGTGCTAATCGATATGCATCATGTCTCCATTCTCCAGTCCCACGATTGGTTGACTTTAATTACCTAACCTTGAAACATCTGTATTCCTTACCTTAAACATCTCAGTCATGTAATTCTAATAAATAAGTAATTAAGTCTCCTGCATTTAGCTTTTGCAAATATATATGTCAAAATGTAAATTTTAATATGACAAATGTGTATCATTGGTGCCCGAAGTAATCAACAGCTAGATATATGTTACATGTGTATTAAAATGTATTTTAAAATAATAACATCAACTTTGAGATGATGAATTAAATGATGATGGATTAAAATGGCTGTAAGAAATTGCATTGTTAACATCTACTATCTGCTTCTTTCTTGTTAATTCAATATCCAGAATTTAGCATGACAAGTATATTAAGGTTCATGACATAATAATACTGAGCTTGGGTAGACAATCAATACTGTGGATACAAGTGTATATTTCAGACATGAATGTTTAACATTAATAATTTCATGCAATTGCTTTGAGTCTTTTATGTAAATGTTCTTTTATCAATGACTTATTCAAGCACAGGAAATGCTTAGGGTTTATGGGTCATATTTTGGAACATTAGCAAATTGTCTTGTCATTTCAGGCATAAATGATGGTGTTGTAGGTCTGTTTAGACCTAGATGAAGCTTTAGCCGTCTTTTTCATTTCTTTCAGAGCCTTTTTCTGCCAGTCATACTTATATATACAGTAATTGCATATGTTGTTATTAAAGTCCCTCGAGTTAAGTAAACACAGGATGCTTCGAGATGATTAAAAAAAAGATAAAATAACACCACAGCTTACGGAGTTCCATCTCAGATGTCCATATCCTGAAACAAACAAGACCACAGCAAGTTCTTAAGTTCCAAATTCAAGATACAGCCTGGCAGAGACTGACCTAGAACAGATAGGAGAAAGAATGGATCTCCCAGGACTCACGCCACAGCATTGCCTCCAACTGAGAGTGGAAGTGCGAGTGAGTCAGTCCAGGAGATCCATTCAGAAGGTTAAATGAAGTTGAAAATGTCCTTATTTTCCATGCTGTCAACTACCCACTGCACACCAGCTTCACCGACTTCGACAGGGCTTGCTACTCCACCTGTGGAACTCAGAGAAGACAGAAACAAGCAGTTTGAGCTGAAGGTAACAATTGTCTCAATGATCACCACAATAACTACCACACTCGGGGAGGACATGAATGAGATAAAGTGTAATATAAAGAAGGTCACAAATGATATAAGGAAAGATATAAAGGACTTAAACATGACAAATGTGAAGCTGTTTCAGGATATTAAAGATTTGGAGAAACATTTAAGTAATTGCTTTGAGGCAAACTTTAAATGTATGCTAGAAAAAATTGAGGAAAAAATACAGGAAAATGCGAGTAGTTTTGAAAATAAGATTAGAGATCTAGATGCACAGCTTGAAGACATTAAGCTAATGTTCATGACTCGTATTGAAACAGTTGAACAATTGGCTTCCACCGCTGACGATAAAGCAACAGCTACTAAATCCGAATGCAAAGTGCTTGGAAGATGGATATAGAAGAAATAATATCAGAATTGAAGGTCTCCCTGAAAACTGTGAAAGCCCAAACCCAGTGAAATTCATCATTGAACTATTCTCTCAAATAATTGGAGAGGACTTCAAATCAGACACCAGGATATGAGCAGCTTACCACATATGTAGGTCAAACTCCTCAAAACTTAGAGGCATCATTGTATGTTTCAATGAATTAAAATCTAAAATTAATCTAATGTTGCTTCTCAGAATGAAACAAGAAATTATATTTGAAAATAACCACATTCACATTTTCCTTGATTTTTCACATTCAACAGCTGCTAAACGTGCCACATTTTACAGCATTAAACAGCACTTACGCAAAGCCGAATTTAGATACAGTCTCTTGTATCCTGCTAAATTAAGAGTGGATATTTAAGGCAAGTTCTAAATTTTTAGTTCTCGGGGTCAAGCAGAAAAACAGCTAAAGAAAATTGATCCCAACTCTTTTTTAAATACGATTGTGAGTCACATCATATCCTGGTAAGGCAAAGTAGATTGAACCTGCAATTTGGCCTATTTGCAGTGAGACTTTTGCAGTAATTATAAATTTTATTTCCTTCCCTGCTACTTTTAATGCTGCGTTTTAATTACAATTATAATTCTATTTGTATGTGCATGTACAGTATATGTATGTATTTATATGAATATATGTATATTTACATATGTGTGCATATACTGTACATATTTACATATGTATACATATATGCATACTTTATATATATATATATATATATATATATATATATATATATATATATATATATATATATATATATATTGTGAGACCTGGGTCCGAACACCACCAGACTAACACCACTTCTTTATAAATAAGCACACATTTATTCATTAAACACAGTCCCGCACAGCACACAATGCTCCCAGCACTAACCACCTTGTACACGGGCCTTTCTCTCTCTGTCCGTGGGCCGCCTTTCCTCTCCTCACGGGAGCTTCATCCTGCTCCCACTCCCGACTCTAGCTCCCTGATTGTAGGGAGGCGGCCCCTTTTATTCCCACCCGGATGTGCTCCAGGTGCCTGATGACACTCTTCCGGCAGCAGTTCCTGGTGTGGCAGAAGTGCTGCCCTTGCACCTGGAAGCACTGCGGGCATCCCTGGAAGTATCTTCCCCCATCTTCCCAAGGTGTGGTGGAAGTGCCTGTTTCCCGGGCTCCATGAGGCTTGGGGCGCCCCCTGGCGGTGGCCATGGGCCCCAATGGGCTTGAGCCTCCTTGCTCCTTTCCCATGGTCTCATCAAGATCCAGGACGGTTGCCCCCTCGTGGCCCGGGGAACATACAAGCCATCTCCCGGTCCTTCCAGGAGTCCCGATTGGGTCTGTCCCAGAGCTTCCTGTGACAATATATATTTACACACTGTTTAACATCACACCCGTGGTTTATTATATTAGGATTGTACTATCATACGTTATCTGCATCTCCATGGGTACTGTTTAACATCATACCCTGGGTTTATTCTTTCGAGCCTGTCCAAGTTGATATTCTAGGTTTATAATATTTGGACTGTATTGCCAATAGATATCTTTACTCTGTTCCTTCTACACCACTGTTTGGGGACTTGTTTTGTTCTGGACGTGCTCTGACTCTTGGTATGTCAGAAGACTGGGAATGCGTGAAATGTGGTCTAGCCTTACTTGGGGAAGCAAAATGGGGGAGTGGGGGGTCTGGGGGAGGAGAGAAAAGGAGCAAGCTCTTTCTCATCTGTCCTCTTCATCCCCACAATTGTAAGAGCCAACACGACAATAGGCTTCATAGCCATAACTTCTGGCAATAATGGAAAGTAAGTAAAGCTATCATATGTAATAATGTACAACCTGAATTTCAGATTATAAAATGACAACAAACGTTGAGAAGCAATGTCTCTATGACCAATCATTGAACTTTGAACTAGAATGTCAAAGGTCTAAATCACAAATTAAAGATGAAGAAAGTATTCTCTCACCTAACAGGTCTACAAGCCACTCACTTAATCAGCAAGGATCAGTTTTGGTTCCAGAGAGACTTGACTGGCCAAATATTTCACTCCAGCTATACAAAGAAAACTTGGGGGGTGGGAATCTTAATTCATAGAACAACTTCATTTGCATTATCAGATGTAGCATCTGATCCTGAAGGGTGATATGTGATGGATAATTTATTTAATTGTAAAGTGATTTTGATAAATATCTTCAAACCAAATGTGAATGACAGAGACTTTATCCAAAATGTATTTGTATCGATTCCTAACTTGTACACTCACAAAATTATATTGGCCAGAGACTTTAATTGTGTTTTAAATCCAGACCTGGATAGGTCTTCAGGTACAGGGGCGAAAACATCTAACACTGCAAAAAATAATCACACAGTTTGTAATTGATCGTAACTTATCAGACCCATCGAGATTCTAAATCCATACTTAAGAGAATATTCCTTCTTCTCACCAGTACATCATTGTTACTCAATTATTGATTATTTCTTTATAGATAATAATTTCTTGCCCACAATCAAAACTTGCAAATACGACGCTATTGTTATCTCCAACCATGCCCCTCTGATCATGGAGCTCACATCAGTATGCTCCACATACTCATCTTGCAGCTGCCGTCTTAACCCACTGTTATAACTGAGGAGAAGTATACAGGATTTATATCCAAGCAAATTGATTTTTTTTAGAGACAAATGCATCCTCAGAGGTTTCTGCAGGAATACCCTGGGAAACTCTGAAGGCATTTTTAAGAGGGCAGATTATCTAATATATCTCCATAAAAATAAATCGGAAACCAAGAAGGCTTCAGAGTTAATCAGTGAAATTACCAGAATAGATAAAGAACATGCCATGTCTCCAAATGAGGCACCTTTTAGGAAAATACAGGCTTTGCAATCAGAACTCAACCTTTAGTCAACAAAAGAAACAGAACAACTCATTTTAAAATCACAACATCATTATTATGAACACACAGAGAAGGCTAATAAGATCTTAGCTCAACAAATCCACAAGCAGGAAGTTCGCAATGCAATATCAGTAATCACCAACACAGATGGAGATAGAATCATTGACCATAAAAGTATAATGCATACATTTAGAGACTTCTATAAGTCCTCTATATTCTACTCAGTTTAAAGAATACAAGACATAATCTAATGTTTTTGTTATGCATTACAGATACCACAGCTAGATACTCTCAGTGCAGGAACTGGATAAACCTATGACAGTATCAGAATTACTAGACACTATAAATTCACTTCAGAGTGGGAAAGCACCAGGTCCCGATGGCTACTTTGCTGAATTTTGTACAAAAATTTCAGTCAAATTAGCTTCCCTTTTATTAGCAAATTTTATAGAAGCCAAAGACAATAAAATTTTACCTCATACTTTTCGTCAAGGATTTATTACCATTTTTCCTAAGGAAAATAAAGACTTACTACAATGTGCATCATACAGACCAAGCTCACTACTGAATAATGATGTTAAGTCATTCTCCAAAGTCCTAGCTAGAAAGATTGAGAAAGTGCTCCCTTCAGTAATATCACAAGACAAAACTGGATTTATTAAAGGCTGACATTTGGCTTCCAATCTTAGATGCCTATTTAATGTAATATATTCACCCATGAAGTCCAACACTCCAGAGATCTTATTATCTTTGGAGGCAGAAAAAACATTTGATATGGTTGAATGAGATTACCTATTCACCACTTTGCAAAAATGTGGGTTTGGCCCTAACATTTGTGCATGGATCAAGTTATCGTATACCAGTCCAGAAGCTTCAGTTTGTATTAACAACACTTTCTTAGACTACTTCAAAGCAGTATGCGGTACTAGACAAGGATGCCCCTTGTCACCACTGCTATTTGCAATTGCCATTGAACCATTGGATGTTCACTTTTGAAATGTATCAAAGATAAAAGGGATTCTCAGAGAAAGAAAATATCAGATGATATGGTTATGTATATATCAGACCCAAAAACTTCAGGGCCTGCGGTCCTAAGTGTACTAGCAGAATTTCAAAAGATATGTGCACTTTTTCCAGTGAATTTTCATTAGATTGGACATCTTCCCTTTTATCATTGCAGATCAGTTTAAATATCTAGGGGTAAACATCACAAGTAAATATAAAGCTCCTTTTCAACAAAATTGTGCTGTTTGCATGGACAAAATTAAACAAGACATTCATAGGTCTACCCTCTATCTTACTTTAGCAGGGAGAATTAACACTAGCAAGATGAATATCCTCCCTAAGCTTTTATTTCATTTTCAAAACATCCACATATACATTACCAAATAATCCTCCCTAAGTTTCTATTTCATTTTCAAAACATCCTTATATACATTACCAAATAATTTTTTAAGAAATCAGATTCAATCATAACCTCATTTATTTGGAATTGAAAATTTCCACTCAGCCAAAAGATGACCCTACAATGATCTAAATCAGAAGGTGGCATGGCTTTACCTAATTTTCTGTTTTATTTCTGTGTGGCAAACATACAAGGTTTAAAATCCTGGACACTGACACAAATAGATGAACACACACTAGCTTGGTCTGCAATATAAATTAAATCTTACTGTACCTCTTTATATTCCTTAACTTTGTACACCAGTAAATAAAAGGTATTGTCAACATACTGTGACATGTCTTGCCTCTGCATGGGCTGTAGGGAGTGGAAGCAGTGTTGGGCTGAAGTCTTATGAAAAACTTTTTGTAAGGGCTTGAGGCACCACCCTAGAGAGAGAGCTGAGTGACAGGGATCAGGGTTAATTAACGGTGTGTGGAGGAAAGGGGAGAGGGTGGTCGGAAGTGGTAGTTGTGGCTGGAGCAAGAGGAAGGCCACATCGGGTTGATAAGGGAGCAAACTGTTAAAAGAGCAGGCAAGAGATAGATAGGACGAAGGTGAGTTATTTTTGTTATTTTGGAGGTGTCCCCATGACCCAGACAATGTGCGGCGGTAGGGCACCATTTATATCGCGGCATATGCAATAAAAAGCCAGTTGGCAGTTGGAAGACTCCCCCAGACAAGCAGCTCCTGAGTGTGTTTTATTTGACGGTACGTCACAATACAAACAACCCAATTGTCCTTCATTCACTTAGATTATGGAACCAATGTAGGAAGCACTTCAAGTTAGAGAACATTTTATCTTTGCCACCTCTACATGATGCCACCTTTTTTTTTCCACCCTCTCAAACTTACAGTTTTTAATGTTTCAGAAACATATGGTATTGAATCATTTAGAAATTTGTATATAAATAATGCCTTTGCATCCTTTGAACAATTACACTTTAAATTTAGTTTCCCATCAACACAATTTTCTATTATCTCCAAATTAGAAACTTTGCTAAACAAAATCTTCCCTATTTTTCTCACCTCACACCTATTTCTATTCCAGAAGAAATATTGATCAGCATGTCTATATTTCTAACCTTTTTAAAGTCCCTTCCTTTTGAAGATCTCAAAGTACAGTGGGAAAAGGATCTCTTACTGAATGTTTCAGAAAAAGTCTGAAAGGCAGCCATGAACAGAATTCATTCTTGCTCCATATGCGCAAAGCATTCAATTGTTCAACTTAAATTTTTTATCAAGCACATCTATCTCGTTTAAAATTGTCCAAAGTATTTCCAGGGCAAGATCCAACTTGCGACCGTTGCAATCAAGCTTCAGCTTCATTAGAGTAATGTTTTGAGTGTGTACCAAATTAACATCATTCTCTTGTTTTGTTATACTTGTACCTTTTGTGAAAGTGTTTATTTGATATTTGGACTTCAGTCTTCACACATTATACACTTTATGTCTACATTTTGTCAATTATTACCAAATTTTGAAAATGTTTCTTTTTTAGTTATGTGTTCAACAATTCCTGCCTCGCATTTAATCCTACATTTACACAGATCGCTGTAAACACAGAACACACATGAAATGTATTTATTCCAAATGACAATATATTATTTACCCTGTACAACTCCAGGCACCTCACACCCAGATTAACAGACTTTAACATTGAGAATCTTCTCTGTGACTTGAGCTGCGGAGGGGAGTGTGGGGATAATGGGAGAGCAGGCTGCTTGCTGCTTGTACTGATCGACACATTTACAAAACAAAACATGCTGATGAAGAAGTGCAAAGGAAAGTAAGGTGGGCCGGAATTAAAAGTTTTTTGTCTTTTCAGAAACCCTTGGTGTCACAGTCTCTCCTGATCCATTAATAGCTCTGTTTGGTGTACTCCCAGGTGGACTTAAAGTGGAGAAGGACAAACTGTAATTGCGTTTACTTCACTTTTAGCACACAGACTTTATCTTGCTCAATGAGAAGAATACCAACCCACCTCTGTTAAGTCAGTGGGTAACTGATGTTATATACTATTTGAAAATTTAAAAAAAAATCTAATTCTCTCTTAGAGGATCTGTTCAAAACTTTTTTTAAAACCTGGCAGGACCTAATCAATAATATTTTAGAATAAGCACTTACAGTGGGGAGAAAGAATCCTTTCCTTTTATATTACTCTCAAAGGTTTTACTGTTGCGGGTTTGCTGTTGGCCTTTCTCTTTTTCTCATGGGTGGGTTTAGAATTTAATTTAGTTTTGTTAAGTTTGACTTGATTGTATGAAATGTTACATGCTTTAAATAAATTCAATAAAAGTTAAATAAATAGATAAATAAATAATGGTATTGTAGGTCTCCAATGTTTTCAATTTACTTCCAGGTTAAATTCTTTGAAAGGTAACCACACTCTTCTTATTCGACTGATGAGTAATCTCTCTTAAAAGAATTTCCATGAGACTCATATTAACAAAGTATGACTTTATTGTGAAAAGAAACAAACTGATGCCATGTGTAGGGAAACTGAAGTATACAAATTCAATAGAATTCTCATAAAGCTGTAATCTTATGTACTTTACTTTTCCCATATTTCCAATTGCTTAGCTCAATTACAGTCAGTCAAGTTTGTCTTGTGTTAGTGTCACATCCTTGGGCCTTCTTATTGTTTTACTTACTGAACATAAAGATGTGTAGATTTTTATTGCCCCCATTGAATATCCTTAAGCCAGCATTGTTAAGTCCTGTTTCTGTGGCTGCTGTTTTCAGTTTAACCAATTTCATAATCAGAGGCCAGCCAGTGCCTGTAATTAAATCCTTTTATAATTACAATACAATACAATACAGTTTATTTTTGTATAGCCCAAAATCACACAGGAAGTGCCGCAATGGGCTTTAACAGGCCCTGCCTCTTGACAGCCCCCCAGCCTTGACTCTCTAAGAAGACAAGGAAAAACTCCCAAAAAAACCTAGTAGGGAAAAATTGAAGAAACCTTGGGAAAGGCAGTTCAGAGAGAGACCCCTTTCCAGGTAGATTGGGCGTGCAGTGGGTGTCAAAAGAAGGGGGTCAATACAATACAGTACAGTACACAGAACAATTTATCAATATATTAAGAAATAAAAAAAAAAATATATAAATTTTAGAAGTACAGAGCAGAATTTAACAGTAGATGATATATCCCATAATAAGATTTGTATTTGTATAGAGTCCTGGAGACCTCATCCTTCAAGCTGCCTCCCCCATTTGGCCATTCCACAGCTGAAACAGTGCTGGGCCAGCCAATCCGATGAAAGGACCCCTCTCTCCCACGATTCCTGCGATCCTCCATCTGGGATGACTTTTCCTTAGGCAGGCAAAACAACTTGGCAGGTGGGCCGTGGCACCAAGTGCCACATTTGAGTACCGAGAAGAAAAACAGAATAAGTGAGGGTTAGTATACAATTATAACTGTCATGTTACTTATGTTTAAGTGCTAATGACTAACAACAGAGATGCAGTCTGTACAGTTAATCAGCAGCTCTAGTCAGGATATGCTAAACTGAAGTAGTGAGTCTTCAGCCGGGATTTAAAAGCTGAGACCGAAGGGGCATCTCTTATAGTAGCAGGCAGAGCCAGTGTAAGGATTTAAGAACTGGAGTTATGTGTTCGTATTTTCTTGTTCTTGTAATAATTCTCGCAGCCGCATTTTGGATTAACTGGAGGCTGTATAAAGAACAGTTTGAACATCCAGTGAACACCGCATTGCAGTAGTCAATCCTACTAGAGATAAATGCATGAATTAGTTTCTCAGAATCCTGTTTATTTAAAAAGCGCCTTAATTTCCTAACATTTTTAAGATAGAAGAAACATGTTTTGGACAACTTTGTAATATGCGCTTTAAATGACATGCTAGAGTCAAAGATAACTCCTAGATTGCGGGCTGATTCAGTAAAATTGACTGGGATTCCCATTGAGTTAAATGATGACAAAATATTATTGTGATCAGCATCATTCCCTCCAACAATTAACATCTCTGTTTTATCTGTATTTAAAGACAATTAGTTCTTATTCATCCACTCCTTTAATTCACTAACACAACTAATTAAAGACCACATTGGAGAAACTTCATTTGATTTAAATGAAAGGTATAACTGGGTGTCATCTGCATACGAGTGAAAATTAACATTATGTTTCCTAATGATAGATCCCAGTGGAAGCATGTACAGTGAAAACAGTAAAGGTCCCAGTACTGAGCCCTGCGGGACACCATATTGAATTTCTGTGTATAATGATGGAGTACTGTCAGCACATTTCTGTACATATTGGAATCGATTTGATAAGTAAGAACTAAACCAAGCGAGCACGGTGCCTGTAAGCCCAACATCATTTTCTAGCCTGTGCAGTAAAATAGAATGGTCGATGGTGTCAAATGCTGCACTTAAGTCCAACAACATAATTACAGATGAGTTTCCTTCATCAGAGGATATCAGAATGTCATTTACAACCCGTGTTAGTGCCGTTTCTGTACTATGACCAGTGCGAAAACCAGACTGGAATTTCTCAAATAAATTGTAATGCATAAGGTGTGTCTGAAGCTGACTGGCGACTACTTTTTCTAGTATTTTAGAGAGAAACGGTAAATTTGAAATAGGCCTATAATTATTAAGTATGTGTGGGTCAAGGTCTGACTTTTTAAGTAATGGTTTAATGACTGACACTTTTAGTGCATCTGGTACTGTGCCATGCAATAATGAACTATTGATAATGTTTAGGATAGGCGCTGCAAGAACATCCATTGCACTTTTTACTAGTTTTGTTGGCACTGGATCTAGGGAACAAGTAGTGGGCTTCATTTTAGAAATTAAACTTAAGACTTCCTGCTCAGTTACAGGATTAAAATTACTAAAGTGCTGAGTGCAATGTGAGACAGGGTCTGCTAAGCTAGTATTTGGTTTGTACTGTGATGCAGAGATCTGGGATCTTATATTTTTAATTTTCTCATTGAAGAAGTTAATAAAGTCTGTACTGCTAATGTCTGTTGGTATTTTGCACTGTTGATCTGAATTTCCATTTGTTAATTTAGTCACTGTTCTAAACAGTGCCCGAGGATTTTTATTATTGCTATCTATTAATGTAGAATAATATTCTGACCGAGCTTTAAAGAGGGCTTTTTTATATTTATTAACACTCTCTGTCCATGCAATTTGAAAGACCTGTAGCTTTGTTGTTCTCCATCTGCGTTCCAGTTTTCGACACTCTAATTTAAGAGCTCGAGTGTTTTCATTAAACCAGGGAGAGTTTCTATGTGCTTTGATCACTTTTGTTTTAAGGGGAGCCACTGTGTCCAGAGCATCTCTCAAGGTCACATTATAATGTGATGTTAGCTCATCTAAATTGTTTTCTGTGTTTACATTTGATGTTAACTGATCTAAATGGTTTTCCACAATTACACTCGACTTACTCAAAGTATCTATAAATTTTGAAGCAGAATTACAATCTAGATGCCGCACTGTCTTTGTTTTAATCTGGGAGTGTGTTCGCAAGGGCAGGACCAAATCAAATGTAATTAAGTAGTGATCAGAAATAACTTCATTTAATGGAGTAATAATTAAATTTTGAATTTCAACTTTGTAAGTTATAATTAAATCTAATGTGTGGTTATGATTATGAGTTGGACCTTTGACATTCTGACAAAATCCTACTGAATTTAACAAATAAGTAAAACATTTGCTAAAAGTGTCAGTTTCCACATCAATGTGTACATTAAAATCTCCCATCAGTACTACGTGATCATAATTTATAGCCAAGTCAGATAAAAGGTTGCTAAATTCAGACATGAACAATGAATATGGCCCTGGTGGTCTATAGACTAGCACTATAATTGTGTTGGAATCTGTTTTAATATTTAAAATGAATGCTTCAAAGGATGTAAAGTTGCCTAAATTTTTAGAAGTGATTTGCATTTTGTTACAATGAATTATTCCAAGGCCCCCTCCTCGACCTGAATCTCTAGACTTATGAAGGAACGAGTATCCATCTGGTGACGCCTCAGCTAGGGGGGACAGTGTCACATTTACTAAGCCAGGTTTCGGTGAGAAGACACAGATCAGATTTTGTACTTAATATAATATCATTTACCAAAACAGCTTTAGTGCCAAGAGAGCGAATGTTCAATAAGCAGCATTTAAAACTGTATGCTTCTTTCTGAATTGGTGATATACTTTTTGTTTTAATTTGTAGTAAATTTCTATTACAGATGCCCCTGGTGGAGGGTCTGGTTTTATCCCTTGGTCTAATTATACACCTTATTTTTTGGTTATCAATTAATTTAAGGTTTGTATCAAGACTAAATTTAGTGGATGCCCCAAGACAAGGATTATGGGTAACAGCTTCAGGAAAGTAACAGGTGGGATAAACAACAGCCTGTGATTTAAGATCACATGACTGCGGCCTGGATGGTGCTCTAATCAGTCAACCAGGCAGTTTTGCTGCCATATTTTGGGATAATACATAAGATCCCCTCCAGTTAGGATGAAGACCATCTCTTCTGAAAAATCCAGGCCTTTCCCAAAAATCATCCCAATTGTTCACAAACGCTATGCTTTTGTTTGCACACCAGGTTTCTAGCCAGCAGTGAAGGGAATGCAATCTGCTATAAATCACATCCCCTCTATATAATCTTGGTAAGGGGCCAGATACAACTAAATTCCGACATTTTCTTTTAGCTTTGATGCAAAGAGAGATGAAGTTCCTCTTTAATACCTCAGATTGAATAAATATCATTAGTGCCGACATGCAGCAATAAGGTAGATACTTCATCGTCGGCGACACGGTCCAATGCGGCCTCTATGCCAGAAATCTTGGCCCCTGCGAGGCACTTAACATGAACTGCTGGTTTAACACAGTTTGGAATTCTAACATTCCGCACTATGGAATCGCCAATTATGAGCACTTGCTTATTCTCAGTTTCCACAGGCGCGCTGCGGAGTGCTGAGAATCTGTTCTGGGTCCGAATTGGTGACCTGGGTGCCGGGGGACTACATTTTGGATTCTTAGACCCCCGTCTTACTGTTACCCACTCGCCCTGTGGCTGAATTGGTGCTGCTGACTTTGGCCGTGCACTGACTACAGTGGGGCCAGGAGAGACTGAAGCCGAATCAGAAGTAGCCGAATTGTCTAAACAAACCGAGTCGATCCAATTTTCGGTTTGCCTAATCGCTATCAGATTCCTAACGCGGTCCTCCAATTCGCGTATTTTCCCGACCAACTCTAAATTAACTAAACACTTTTGGCAGGTGAAGCTGTCTACAATGTCGGCCGGAAAACCTGAACTGTACATGCTGCAGGACATACAACATATAAACGTGCCCTCAACGGGCAGAGAGCAGATAGAACTTACGTTTAGTATTGATGTCATCTTCTCCGTTTTCTGTAGTTTATTTAAGTGCTTTCTGCTTCAGAGACCGTCGGCTTCAAGTTTCTCACTGCCGGTTATTTCTTCTAGTCAGCTGCCGGCTTTACTTCCGATGAACTTGCTCGGGTGTTTGCGAAGGGTTACGTGCCTGTGGGAGACGCCGCTGCTCTGTGCTTCTGCTCGGTGCTTCCGCTCGCTGCTACGCTCGTGCTTCCGCCTGTGTGAGAGAGAGAGAATTTCTCCTTTCCATATTTCTTCCTTTTGTAATCTAGTTAAGAACATCAGAAAAGATTTCATGACAACCAACCTTTCAGCTGAGTATACTGTAGCTCATTGATCCTTATTTATCTAAGTTTTCCTGGAGAACATAAAAAACATTTTGGCTGTATGAATCCAACTTGGAAGGTATTCCTTGCTTATTTTTTCACTCAACATTTAGAAACAGCAAGAATTAACTTAGAGCACACATAGTGCTATGAATTATGGTTTTGTTTATCATAGTTTTCATTTTTGCACATATTTTGAATGTTAATTTTTTTTGTTATTCTGTTGACATTTACACATTGTCATTGCATAATGCTTCCATTTTGTGTATTTTGGAATAGCCATTGCCATGTTAATAACAGCACCCTTCTGCTACCAAGAGATGAATGGAAGTACAACATGTAACATAATTGTGGTGATACTACTTAAGATTACAGCACAGCTCTCCTGGCATACAAGCTTTTGCTGTAGAATGTGAAAAGCATTTGTTTGTTTAATCAGCCAGAAATCTTTTTAAAGTAGTCATGAGACAAAAAGTCATTGTACTGAATTTCACAATACAACATACTTTCAATATTTTAACTGAAATGAAGCCCAAAGTCAAACGTAAATGTTTTTTGTCAAAAGCAGGGGATTTAAAAATCAAAATGAAAAAGTATAACTAAGACATAGATAGCATACCAAATGATTTCACTGTGGCAGAACTGTTATCCACTGTCTGTGTGGTGATGTGAAGGTGAAAGTTGTCAGTGCGCAATATAGACATCATTGTATTTGAAAGTGTGCTGGAACCGCAAGTTAAGTGTTTTGCACACACTTATTTTTAAGTCATATCCTGGAACTAGTATGGTGAATTGCAGAATCATTATGTTGGTTCACTACTGTATCCACAACCTTTTTTTTTAATCAATTGCACCATTGTTAGTGATCAGACCTAAAAATGCTTTCAGTTCAATTGTCTGTCATTAGTCGTTATGATTTGAGGACCTCTGATTTACCAATGCACTTACTTAGGATATGCATCAGTGATTGGTTACCACAATCATCTGCTGTTAAATAGAATACAGTAATCACCACTCTTTACAATTTATTGCATCATGTTAGGTGTAACTGTAATCACAATTAATGTACGATTAATTGTGCTGCCCTAGTCTTATGTACTCCAAGATTTAGGAGTAGAGAGTGAAGAAACCTGAAATATTAGGACTGATTGGTGTGCAGAAAGAAGTCAGAGAGAGACAGAGAGGAAGAGTGGTAGTTGGTTGCACAAGGACATCCAATGAGTTTAGGTGAACATTACATTACTTCTACACAAGAGCTGGTTGAAAGTACAGGTTGATTAGTGTCTTGTGGTGGAATGTTTCTGGGTACCGTGGTGGATCAGTGCAGGATATTTTTTTAAAAATAGTGTGATACAGGCCATATGTTTGTAGGTGTATGCAGGTTCAATTGGCTGCCACAGAGTGCTAAATAGGGGAATGGATTTCATGTGCATGAGATCAATCCGCTCAAACATCTCTTGTTAACATTCTGCTGATCATTAAGAAGGTAGCTACACTCGCAAATGTATATATGGTTTGGGGAAGTCAGGGAAAGACCTTGAGATGAAAGAAACAAGAAAAAGAGAGCAGAATTGGGATGGAGCCAGTGCTGGTGGATGGAGGCAGTTGGGGAAGCCCCATAGAGTAGCTTAGGCAGAGGCACTCCAGAGCTGGATGAGATTGCTCCTGTTGAGCTCAGGAGTCCAGGGGTCCTGCAGAAAGAGGTGGCAGGACAAGGGAGTGGGGCTTGTAGAATCCTGGAGGATGCTGATGGAAGGTTGCTGGGACAGGAGTTGTTGGTGGATGGGATTCACTGCTGTCTCAGAATTGAAAAGAATACGTAGAGTGATGGATGAGCTTGGCGAGACCAGAGAGAGAGGAGTACTAATGACCATGCTGGAAGGCAATTCTGACTCTTATTTTGTCATTGGTTTTAACTACCTTTTTGCTTCTGTTTATTTGGATTTTAACTTCCTCACACAACATTTTTTCTAAGGATTATTTATTGAAGCAACCCAGGGCATCATATATCTCTGTGGAGTTTACATGTTCCCTGCACATAAATGTTATTTTTTCTCCAGGTACTGTACTCTTTTCCCATGATTGGTGACTTTAACATTTATTTTATATTTGTTTGCTAGTATTCCCTCCCAGACTTTGTTTCTGGGTTCTACTTAATTATCCCTATATAAACTCTTGTGTGTGTCACAGAATTGAATTAAGCTGCTTCAAAAATGAATTGAATTCTCTTTTCATGTGCTGGAGTGGCTTAACATCTTGCCCACCTTTCAAAAGACTCTGCCTGTAATGTACACTTACAGAAAACCACTCTAGTTTCCTTTGTTTGTATCTCTTGCTCTCTCTCTGAGTATTTCTCACAATATCTTTGCAGCTTTCCTTTCTTGTCAGTCGAGACATTCCCCAGCTCACCTCCTGATTTAAGACTGTGTAGTTTCTGGTACGGAGTAGCCTGTAATTCATATTGAGGTTACGTTTTAAGTCAGATCTAAATTCAGTTACTTCAATGTGTGACTGCTTGCTCTACATTAACAGGCAGTGGATTCACACTTGAGTTTTCCTTCTTGCTTCCTGATCTTGCTTCTCTGTTGCTAGTTTTGAAAAACAACCAGCCTCCTAACAGTATGTTATAATTCCTTATTTGCTGTGGTACCCTGAGGTATTGTTTTCTAGGACACCCTAGAAAATGACAGGGCTTGCACATGCTGGAAACATCTGCCTATCCACATTAAGTACCTAATGTTGCCACACTTCAGTACCCCCTTTGGGAGCCTGTATATTACATAGCTGAGTTATTCAACGTTTCCCAAATGAGGAAGTGGAATTATTAAGTGCAATATTCTTGGGTTTACCTTCATTAGGGATTAATAAAGTATCTATCTATCTATCTATCTATCTATCTATCTATCTATCTATCTATCTATCTATCTATCTATCTATCTATCTATCTATCTATCATCTATCTATCTATCTATCTATCTATCTATTACAATACAATAAATAATTCTTGGGATAATATGGCACCACACGGGATGGCTAGGTACCATGGCATAAATATTGATGGTATGGTTTGATTTAAGTAAAATATAGAGTTAAAAGTAATGGGTAAGGAATCAAATCCAGACGGTTTGGTTGAAAGGGAAGCATGCTAACGATCACACCACCATCACAACTTTGCCACTTTTTCTTTGTCAATAAATTACACTCCAGTATATTCTTTCCACTCACTCCAATTCCATCTGCCCAGACCCCCTTTCCCTGATGGTTAAGGCCAAAAGTTATATATCAGGAACCTGGCTTATGATAAGAGGTGCTAAAGTCTGAGGTCTGAAAAATTTATTTGTGCATACGAGTACTTTTTATACTTTATCTATGTTAAAATAGTACTGTTAATAATAATAAAAATTAGGTAGATTGCTTTTATTAGACAGAATGAGAGAAATATTTTTTGTTCCAATCTAAAATACTGAATTTAAAAAAAATAGTAAGAACATACCTTTATTAAAGCCTATTTGATACTAAATTGATGTGTTTTAAACATTATATATTTTCTTAATTAATGTACAGTATATAAGACACTAAAATACTACAGTTCTAAAGCAAGGTACCTTGCCAAGGATTTTTACCTTGTTTATAACAGTTAACTGTGGAGTCGAACCATTTGCTCTGACTGTGCTGCTTAGCTGTTTCTGAGCTTCAGCCCACGTGCCCCTGTAACAGTGGGGCGCTGACAGCTTTCAACAGAATAACAGCATGTAATGCAGAATAGTTGAACAAAGATGGCAATTACCAACTGCACTAAATGTTTGTGGGAAGTGAACATGACAAATTTCAGTTGACTACCGAGAAAGTAGAAGGAACATTTTTTTGGCAACCTGAATGTCAGTATCATATAATTTCTAAACATTGCTTAACTCTAACAGAGTATCTGTAGTGGAGTAACATCTTCTAAAGACAAAAATAAAGTAGCTATCTTCAGCTTAGTTTAAAAAATGTGTAATCAAAATGCTGTTACTCTGTGAACTGCAAGCAGATTTTTTTTATTATAACTAATATTTTAATGAAAAATATGTAAAGTTTTCATGAAGATTGTTTCTTTTACGTTATTACACCTTTTTGGGACTCTAGGTGTAGCACTAACTACACATGTCATGCGACTGTTACACAGACTTTGGCAGTACAGCTCCTACCAGGCATGCTTATCATGACACATGTTAAATGACCATTAGTTTCAAACTAAGGCATCCTCAGATGCAATGTTGACTTCTCGCATGTCTTCTTTTGAGGTGATCAAACCATTATGTCTTTGGTCTCCCGTCTGGTTGCTTTCTTTGTGGACTGAGGCACAAGACTGTCTTCACTACAGATTTGCTGTTACTAAGTACCACATATCATTCCTGGCTGTACCACCATTAAAAAAAAAAGGTAAGATTGAATAGTGCCCCATTCAGGTGTGTTTCTTGCATTGTACTGAAGCCCCGACTTCACGACTCAGAATTGGTTTAACAATTTAAGAATGGTTTAGTACAATTAATCCATTTCAAGTATTAACACTAGAATTACCAGAGCCTCCGAAAAAACTCATAAATCTGGCACATCTTAAGTCCCTTTGCACCTCTCCGTCAGCCTCTTTTGTCTCGTAAATGTGTCGATAAGCCCAAGCAGCAAGCAGCCTGCTATACCATCCCCCACACTGACCTCAGAATGGGCAAGAAGTTCTCCCAGTTCCTGCCTTGATTGATTATCCTGGAGTGAGCTACCCAGAATTGTACGGAGAAATAATTTCATGTGTGTTTTGTGTTTACAACAATCTATGTAAACACATTGTTAAAACAGAAACGTTTTTCATGTTTTAGTAATAAATGAGGTGCAAAGGGATTTATGGTGGACCGGATTTATGAGTTTTTTCATAGGCTGTGGTAATTCTAGTGTTAAGTAAGAAACACAAATAAAGGGGTATTGCTAAATCTTCAAACTAGATAGTAGTACATGTAAATGAACATAAAAGCTCAGACGGAACAAAAAGTTAGTACAGGTATTTTCGGCACATGAATTAAATATGGATATTGTATGTTACAGTATATGCAAATTATATTATTAAATGACAGTCACTGAAATTAATGTTTGACATGATATACATGCTGTACATGTGCAAACCTCTGATAGAACAAGCATGCTTTAGTATATCTGTTTATTGCCCAGTAAGACCCATTTTATCATCAGCATTTCACCCAGTGTAGCTCTGCACAGTCATGGTTAGCTCCTGCTTTATTGATCATGCAGATTGGGCTCAATCCCTGGCTTAGGGCACTTTCTCCCAATGTCAGTATGTTTTTTGTCTCCAGACACTTTGGTTTTCCACCAGCCTTCCAAAGATATAAAGATTAGGTTTTTAACAGGTCTAAATTGGCATGATATGATAGACTTGTGTGCCCCATCTGTTCTGATTGGTATTCATTATTAATGTCTTGCATTTTATTGGAAACACATTTCGGTCTCCTTGTTATATAAATGTATTTTTTGGATCACAGAATTCAATACCATTATTATTTTCTTGCTTGGTATATCGTTTGGTATATGGTTTAAGATAGTTATGAAATTTTTGCATCTTTTTTTGACCCCATCTTGATTTCATGTGTGCCGCCATTTTGAGTAGTAGTTTCTGCAATGATGCTATGCAGCTTCACTCAGAGATACACAGTGACAAGATAAAAGATCGAAACTGTACACTTTCTGGTCATCTGACTTTGAGGATAATTCAAAAGAAATTTCAGTGTATTTGCTGTTGGTGTTCTTTAATGTTGGCTTCAACTTTGATTTTTAGTTAGCCATTAAGCTTTGAAAAAAGATAGGACAGACTCTGAGCAATGATCTTTTGTTGTTTTTCTTGACCTTTCTTTTCCTGATCACTTCCATTATTAATTAATGCCTAATTCGCCTGCATTCAGGAGATATGCACCTACTGAAATTATCAAGAATACTTTACTAATAGTGAACAGGGCCTCCATTTGCTCTCAAAATAGCCTTAGTTCTTTGTGGCATGGACTTCACAAGATGATGGAAACATTCCTTTCAGATTCTGGTTCATGTTGACCTGATTGCATCAAGGGTTTTTTCCTGATTTGTCAGCTGACATTAATGCTGTGAATCTCTCATTCTCCCACATCTCAAAGTGTTCTATTGGATTCAAATCCAGTGACTGGGAATGCCACTGAAGAACACTGAAGTCATTGGCATGTTCATAAAACCAGTTTGAGATTACTTTTATGGCCATAAAGGGGTGAACATGGTCAGAAAACATGGTGTACTAAGTAAACATTCCACACACCATTACAACCAGCCAGGACTGTACAAAAAAGGTTGAGTGCATGGATTCATGTTGTTGGTGCCAAATTCTGACCCTACCATTTGTGTACCTCAGTAGAAATTGAGAGTCATCAGAACAGGTCTATGTTTTCCCACACTTTAACTATCCAATTTTAGTGAGCCTGTGCCCACTGCAGCCTCAGATTTTCTGTTCTTCACTGACAGGAGAGGCATCTGACATTGCTGTCATAGTTCACTCACCTCAAGGTTCAACACATTGTGCATTCTGAGTTGTACAGAGTGGTTATGTGACTTAACTTAGCCCTCTGTCAGTTTGAAACATCCTGGCCATTCTCCTCTGACCCCACTCATCAACAAGGTATTTCTATCTGCAGAACTGCTGTTTACTGGATATTTTTTGCTTTTTCCATGCCATTCCGAGTACATTCTGGAGACTATTGTGTTTGAAAATCCTAGGAGATCAGCAGTTACAGAAATACTTAAATCACACTGTCTGGCACCAACAATCATGCCATGGTTAAAATCACCGAGATCTCTTTTTTTTTTTTTTTTACTCCATTCTGATGTTTGATGTGAACCTTAACTGAAGCTTCTGATCTGTAACTGCATGATTTTATACATTGTGTTGTTGCAACACGATTGGCTGATTAGGTAACTGCATGGATAAGCAGGTAGGCAAATATTCCTAATAATTTGCCCAGTGACTACAGCCACCTACAACCCTTTATGTGAATTATAAGTGTCAAAAAACAGGAAAGAGTGCATTTAAAAAAGGCCACAATATCTGAGGGAACAATAGACCCAAAAGTGTACTAATTTTCTACTGTCATGAAGGATTGGAAATGAAAAATGAGACAGGAAGCTGATCAGGAGGCAAGAAGAAAAACTCAAATTCTATACTAATAAAAGTCAAAAACATCCAAAATACCATGCCAAAAATGTTAACCAAAAATTATAGTCACAAGACATGTCCAATAGTAAATCCTTAAATAGATTTAGTTGCAACGAGCATTGCAAACTTTTTGTTTATAAATCCCAAATCCTAGACATAAGGAGTAGTGTGCCACCATCCTAAAAAATCTCCAGGTGATGACATCACACAGTGCAACTTACATGTGCCAAATGTTAGTAGTGGAGCTATTTTGAAAAATAAATCAGAATGCACCAGATGTCACTATATGGTTTAACATAGTGATTTAACTATGTGAAATGGCCACACCAATCTAGGAGCGTCCATATCATTAGTAGGTTCGCAGGAGCTATCCTCTAAGGCAGTGGTCCCCAACCTTTTTGACAGCAAGGACCACTTTATTAGATGCAAATTTTTGCACGGACCGGTCGGTTGGCAAGTTTTATACACAATTTTTAACATTTCTATTATTATTAAGTTATTAAGCAGTTTGCATACGTTTGCAACCCGAGATTTTTCTTCTTTTTTTGCTTATAACAAAGACATATGCTTTGCATTTGCCATTCTAACAGAATTGCACATCACAAACATTAACACTGCTATCTTTTTTTCGTGTCTGCCATTTCTATAGGAGGGTGACAATGAGTTAAATTCCAATGGATGTTTTTCAAATGTTGACAAGCAATAAGCAAAAGGTATCACTGAAAACCACAGAAAACAAAAACAGCAAAAAAAAAAAAAACAGTACGAGGAAAGTTCGAAGAAAGAGATTTTTTTTTACAATGTTTCTGTTTGGGGATCATTGTGCAAACATGCACAACTGAGCTGTGACCACAGATCTAACTGCTCTGTGGATGATTCGTTCAAGCATTTCAAGGTCACTTCATTGTAATGGAAGCATCTGCTGAATGTACTTCGTAGTAACGTGATTACTATAGACTCGTGTCATATGGGGAAACTGTCGGGACCATAAAAATAACTTTGTTGTAATACTCTCTCACCTCGGTCTCTTTCCTCTCTCTGCGCCGCTGCAAAGCCCCGCCCGCCAAGCGTTCTGAAAAATCTGAGTGAGTCTCCGTTGCCAGCAGTTCTCTCGCGGCCCGGCTGTCACACGGCTGCGGCCCGGTAGTGGGCCGCGGACCGGGGGTTGGGGACCCCTGCTCTAAGGTATTCCGTTGGCAGTAGATAATCCAAGATTTTTTTCTACTTCAAATTCCTGTTCCCTATCTGCTTTTATAGGGGAAGTTGGAGGAGTGTGTTTAATATAAGGACTTGTATAAATGAACTTTAGATGGAAAATGTGAAAGGAAAGCTAAATTATCAAATGAGCAGGCAAAGCCAAGTGTTAGTGACAGACCCATTTGATGTGTGGATAATATAAGGGTCAATAAATGTAGTTACACTCGGTAAGATGTCCTGTGTATCTATAAGGTAACTTGTATTTTTTGTAATATCTTGATATTACTTTATACAGATATGATGTCAGTTTGATGCCTCTGTATGGAGGATATGTGTTCAGAATTATACATGTTTATTTGAAACCATTTTAGTTTTTGTTGGAGGTACATTAATATATGTTTTTCTGCAGAGTTGTACAAGTGTGATAGAGCCATGTACATGTCTAATGTATATAGAACTGCATTTTTTTTTGTTTTGCTAAATTTTTGTGTCTTTTGGGGAAATGTAGAGCAGATTGGCAACTTGAGGGAAAGGAACTGTTAGTTGTTATATTTTATATTATTTGTTTTTGTTTGTTTCTGCACAAGATTGTTACAGTCTATGGATGATGAGCATGAAATTATTACTGTCAGTTGGCTGTACCTGGAGATGGATGATCAGTCACTTTATTTATTTATTTTTTTTAATTTCCAATGTTGTAATGACATTTCCTGCAGGAAACTCTTTTTAACACTTTTGACCATTTTTGTGTATTTAGGGAATAGGTGGGGAAGCTGGTTCATTTGAGATTCTACTGCAAGACCAAAACCAGGGGTATTGCTATTCTAATTTTTTATTTTTATAGATAGTCTTTTTTTTTGTTTTTGCCAAGGTAATTGCAATTCCCGAATTCAGATGTCGAGTTGTAGCCAGTAACCCTCTTAATATTGCATTGATTCATGTTTGTGCTCATTATTTGGTTGACACGCAGTTCATTACCATTCTTTTCTGTACTATCTCATAGATTGACACTCATCAGCTAATTGTAGGAAGAGGTTTTAATTGTGTTCTATATCATTATTTAGCCCTGTATTCTCATGAAACTTTCCAACATTTTTCAACCTCTCAAGCTGTTAATTTATAACATCTTTCACACCGAATTTCTAATGTATGATTTTTTTTTTCCATTCACACCTCTAGGCTATGCTTCCTCCTTTCACTTTTTTCACTGCACTTTCTCAAAGATTATGGTTGCTGCATAATAAGATGCTTCCTTCTAATCATTCTTGCACTGACAGCGGTATAGTAGTTTCATATCATTCCAGTATTGTTATGCAGTGTTTATTTTCTAGAGGACCATCTGTTGCCAAACACGGTGTTTTTTTCAAATGTTGTGCCTATCAAGAATTTTTGATAAACATTCAGACAAACTGAATTTTATAAAATGTGTTGCAGAGATGTTTTGTAAAGTTGTAACCTATAATCTTTCAAAAACTGGTTTGTTCAAAAACTAGTTCTTTTGCCATGTGTATCCTTTATTTTTGAACAAAGTTTTGGTGTTACTTTAACTGTGTTACAATGTTAAAAGTCATGGCTACTGTGATGTCATTGGTCATGTATCTTGTAGCATTACAGTAACCAGACGCTTAAAATCGTAACTCCCATTAAAACCAGAAACACAAAATCAGAATCATATTTTCTGGCCAAGGAACTTGACTCAGTTTTTTTGAAGGCTCTCCAAGTATAGTTGCATGACAGACATGCACATAATTGTGTATATTCCAAATAACTGTTAAAAAAAAAAAACGGTTCACCTAGAAATTCTTGCCTTGGAAATGAGAAAAAAATCTAAACACATAATTTCAATCATTATTTCATTGTCTCTTGGATGTTTTCTGCATTCCACTGTTATGGATATGCAGTAAAATTTATAACAAGGTAAAGTACTCTATAGCATAATGTATTGTATAAAAGATTTTTAAGTTATATAGAATGATATATACAGTATTAATAATTTTTAGCTTTTGTGCCATAGTAATAATGTAAATTCTTACAAAATTTTATTTGTTTCAACATTAAAAGCATACTATGGATGTCACATCTGTAGATGTTTTGGGTTTTGAGTAGTGTGGTGTCTTGCTTAATTTGTTTGTCTTGTGCATTTTTGGCCAGGGTGATTAATCTATTTGACAGAAGGCTTCTATTTTATTTTTAAACTGCTTTTCACAGTGCCGTTTCCTAGCAGATGTTTATAATTAAGTGTTTGATGGCGGCTTACACAGTAATGATTCTGACTTGTTACTTTGGATGACTCTGTTTGGTTTCCTGTTTATTGCAATGTTTCACACTCTTTTCTCTCGCATATGCAAGTAACTCTTTTTGCTGGAAAATCCCATTTTCTAGACGTTTCGCAATTCTGTTTGTGTCTTGACACATTCAGATAATGTGAATGTTGATTTGTGCTACATTTTGTCCAGCCTTTTAACAGTAGCTTGATTTGAAAGCTGCTCAAGTGCTTGGCATCTCTATGCACGTTTTGACATTTAAATTTCAGTAGATCCTGGCAGAGGCTGCATTGCTAGTATATATTCTTTTCATTTACAAATGGAGAATTTAAAATTGTTTCTATGACACCACTTTAGACGTTCATGAAATGAATTTGATGTCTTCAGCTCAAGTTGCTTATTTTGTTTCTATTCACTGACTCATAATAAACAAAATGCTCATTAGCAAGTGATAATTGTGCCTTGTGGAGAAACTGCAACATCCAATACTACATTTGGGCACCATTTAGTCTAGGATTACTTTGTAACTGCTGCGCTAGGAAATTTGCATTTTCTATTTAATTGCATAGCTACACACAAGGGTGTTTCTATATTTAATTACTCTAACCCATAAACTTGGTTGTTTCAACTATAAACAGCCATTAAATTAAGGATTAAGGATTAAGAATATATTTTGAAAAGTATATTTCATTATATGATTGCATACCCCATCGAAATGGTAGATGACCATGACTCCGTGTCTGTTTTTAATAAAATAATCAAGACCTTGCTATTGTATAACAAATGAAAAATAACATTTCAAAGTGCTTGCCCTCACGGCTTACCTAAAATTTTTGTACCGTGTGCGGCTTTCTAGTTGTATAAAAGCTTTAAATCACATTTCATGTAAAATTAGCAAACTGTTTATTCATTATACTCATTATAGTTTTTTTAATAAAGCATAACTGAAAAATGTATATTTTTTTACGAAGTTATTAACATATTTTACATTTTTCCTTATTATAGTTGGATATGACTGAAGGCGTTTAACAGGCCTAGATTTTTGCAAACTTAATTCACACTCTTTTGCTTCTTCCTTATCTTTGTGGGCACTCACAGGTTACTTAATGAATTTTATTTTATTTTATTTTAATGATCACAAAAGATAAGTGATTTAAAGTCAGTGTTGCAGTAAGCTAGGTATGAAAAAATCTGCAGATTAACTCAGTTATTCATTGTGATCACAGACTTGGAAGTAACACATTCTCCAACCACTTCAATTTGGTCCCTTTGTTACTTTCTGAATGTTAAGCATACTGGCACCATTTTGCTTTTGATAGGTTGATTCATTGAAATTATATCACCATCCCAGTTTCCAAGAATTTCTCTTTATGTTGCAACCATAGATATAAGAATATTAACGTCACAGTACACAATACAAATCATTTCCATAACAAAAGCGGTAACACGCATTTCTCAATCATAACATAATATATGACTCATTTCTCCAGATTGTATAAGGGCACTTTTGTTCCATATTTTATCAGCCTTAATAAACTATAGTTATAAAAAAGTAAGAGAAAAAAAAGGCGTATCAAACCTGTTTGTTGACCAGAGAGATTCATGAAAAAGTGAATCTTGTTTTGAATTGCCAATGGCAGTAAAAATCAAAAGCAATATATTTCTATTAAACCATCATTTACTGTGTGTTAAATATCAAGTTATCAGTAGCTACACAGAATTCTAATTACTGTATTTTTAAAACACAGAGATATTCTTTTCTGTGATGCAATTAGAATTAATTGTCAGGGTTAAGCAAGGTTCAAAACTATAGTGTTGTTAATGAAAGCAGCATAAACAGGCTGACAACACATGCATATCGCTGTTAAAGTCTTGAGGCACATATACAATTTGATCAGGTATGCAGCATACCATAAACAAGGAAACCACCTAATGGTTGAGATTCATCAAACTATATCATTGACCTAAGCTACTTGGAAGGATCATTGTTTAACTGTGGTGACCAATAGAAAACAGAAGCTGCTGGGTGAGCAAGGACAAGCAAATTGTGCAAGCAAACACAAACATGAGATACAGTTGCCTAAGATAAGGAATGACATACACAACACAACATATTTACTGTACAGAACAGGACCAAACAAAGAAATGTAACAGGTGCTGCTCATCAAGATGCAGTGCTCTCCAAAAAACAAAACATGGCTGACACTGAGCGAGAGATGGCCAGTTGGACTAAAAACTACTGAGTAAAGAACAATTAGTTGGCAGAACATAACATCACACACCAGCAGGTTATGTTAATCAGTGTGTGATTCTGCAATGTGAGGATGCATTCAAAACAAAGACCAAAGCCAAATAAAAAGCCTCAAACATAGAAACAGCACCCCAAAAATATCAGAAACAGAGCAAACATTTGCCCAAATTTCCCTGTATCCTGACAGTGTAAGAGATCTAAATGGAGCGCTGAATATTAAAAGGGCAGACACTTTGCCAGTTCAAACTATTATTGTAGATGTAAGAATGTGTTTATTGATTGCCCTATAAAACTGAACAAGCAGTGATGTGGTTCATTGAATAAACTGTTTAATTTGATAGGGGAAAACCATTTCCCTTAAGCATTTTTATAAATAAAGTGATGCTTTTGTTTCAGTGCTACTGGTGAAAAACAGTGATATCCTAGCGTTAAAAAAAATTATCCACCTGAACTGACATCATTTAAAACTAAGTGAAGGGAAGACATTTGCCCCTGAATTCTAAAATCCATTTACTTGATTTAACAGTAATTCAACTACTGGTCAGCTGATGTACATCTGTGGTACATGGCCCTTTCTAACCTCTGACCAGAGTGAGTGATCATCCTTGTCTCTGGCTTAGGGACCTTGAGCAATGGTTACTTAGGTACACAATCTGCTGCCTATACTTAAAACTCAGAAATCCAGTTCATAATTAGCTTGTTTACTTTGGAGCTGTGTGAGTGTAGCTATGTGAAAGAATATTCTAAAATCAAGTAACGATTCTTGGCATAAGTACATATGGAGATGTTATGATATATAACAGAGAGCATTGATAATACTTTTATTATTATTATTAGGATGCCAACCCTTCAAGTATTGGAACTTTTATCAAATAATCAATTTAAAGGGGATCATACACCAACAGTACTTGGAGCGTGCACTCATGCATAAATTTCAGGTAATGTCGAGGCCTATTCAGCTAAATCATTCAAACTTGCTAGTTATAATATGGCATATGATATAGCATAGGTAGTATTTTTGGTCAGTGTCACCAGCATATGTGTTCTTATAAAATGTGACAGTAACCAAACTCCTTTTAGACTGTTGTGTGAATAACTGCTTGATTTTGTTTAAAGAAAGTCTCATGACCATTCTAGGAGTAATCTTAGAGCATTTAATCATACCAATTGATAAAATAATGTATGAATAATCCTCTTCAAAACCACAGAATAAAAATGTAAATTTGCTGTAAACATGTCTATGAATATCACTGTAACCTTATGACACAAATTAAGTGTATCAATATATCTTTATCAGGATGGTGTTCACAGAATGGATAATGAATGAAGAAGAGAATGACTGGGAGAGATACACAGTCAAAAAATTAGCAGGTGTCAGAATAACTGAATAGACTGACAAAACAGATTGACAGAGCCTAACCATGAAACCAAACTTGAAGTACAAACCAAAAGTAATGATCTATAATCATCTTGGAAGAGAAAGGGACTAAATGTTTTGTAGCAAATTCAATTCTAGAATGTTTAGTGTAGTGTGACTCTGTCTTAAATAAGGATCTCATGATCGTGCCGTCCAGTCACATATCTGGCAATAGACTCTATTCCTGTAAAAAATATGGCCACAGCGATCAAGAATGGCGACACAAAAATGGTGGCACTCACAGCAAACAGCAACCACAAAAAGATGATGTCCTGGAATCACTGTCATGATATTTTAATTAATATGCAATTAGAAAAACCAATCTAAAAGGCACTATTTTTTCATTTTTTGGACCTTAGATTGTCAAAACTTAGGTTAATCACAATTACATCACCACAGATAAAGGAATATGTCTGTCTTAAAAGAGTGATGCTTAAAACAACAATCAAGTGAGGAACTTGAAGTTTTAATAATCTGCATGCAGGTTTAATTTAAATAATTTTATGAGACATTTTTATGGGGAGAATGTGCAGATCCCATACATTTACAACCTAGAACAGGATTTTGATCATGCACTTGTCCTTTCTGAAGAATTACATAAAGAATGAAAATAATTATACGGTCTTGGTTTTGTAAAGGCTTTCTGACAAGACTAAGCATACAGAGGCAAATAGGTCAAATAGAATTAATTATACTCATTCTGTGCTCAGGTGAACAAGCAATTGCTAACAAATCATTAGACAACAGATGGAAAAAACACAGAGGACCTGAGAGAAGCTCAAGGTTTTCCTTCAGTGGCAGTGGCAGTGGCCACCTAAGGGTACTGTAGAGCTTATGAATTAATAAAGCCCTTTGGAACAAGTAGGGACATGCAATGCTGGAAATGATTTTACTTATTTATTTATTAATTTAATTCAAAAAAGACGACACCAATGTCATACCTACTTCACTGCATGTTCAGATGCTTTAAATTACTTCTGATACTAATGGCCTGCAGTATAAAGAAAGCCCTTCGCAGAGCCTGTTTTCTTTTTACAAAGTATTCACAGCAACTGAGGATTAATGCTTTCAGAAATCTGAAATTACTTTTAGACTTGCATTTTCTGTTATGTATGCTCCATTTAGTCAGCTTGAATGAAATACCTAGGATAACAACAGAAGCATAGTGCATTGTTGATATCCTTCAATGAATTGCAGCTGGATCGGTGCTGAGAGTAGGTCATGGACTGTAATGAAGACTAAGCGTTTTCTCTAATGTTCAGCATGGTTTTGGTGGATTTTTTCTGTTAACTAGTAAAATATTAAATTATTGTGTCACAAATAATAATTTGTATGCCTTTGCAAGCTGGACTTCTGGCAACGATGATTTGGGGAAAGCTTGCACAGACAGGTCCATCCTCGTCAAATATGGATTCTACACATATGCCTAATCTCCAAAAATTAAGTAAAAATAATAAAACAAGACTGGTAAAACTGTTCATTACTTCATGAAATTGGTACAGTTCTTCCTGTCATTTCTGTGCAGCCAACGGACACATCTATCTGTTTAAAGAGGACAACTCAATCAAGGGAAAAGAAGAAACATCTACCATAAAGGAACCCTACACTGCTATCAGGGAGCACCTCCTGCACATCACTATGCCAACTATTCATTCACTCTTACTCAAGAGCTATAAAACAAATTAAATTTAAATATTTAAATGAATGCACAAAAAGGAATTATATAATTCAAACCAAATGTGTATAATAACTTTAAAGCAAGTGACCAATTCAAATGTAAACTAACAAATAGCACGTAACAAATAACAAACATGAATAACTAATAAAGTTACATGTTGATATATCATTACTATTGTTATTCAAAACATAATGAGCAAGTACTGAAGTAATGAGAAAAATAAGAAAAATTGTGCAAACACTATAGGGATTATTGCATTATTGGGAAAAGTGGGATGTAGCTCTAGAGAATGTAAGGTGTATTTTAAGTAGGAAAAATTTCACAGAATAGTGGAAAATCTCAGGCTGATAACATTTTGTAAAACTAATACATTTAAAACAATAAGACTCTAAAGGTATACACATATTGTATGGCAAAAAGTGGGAGTTAAATCTTTAAAGTCTGTATTTTTTATTATCTGCAGTTTAGCTGACTATTTTACAGAGTCTTGGAACATTGCTTAATGGTGTTGTTTCATTAACTGAGCCCTTTTGGCTTTTAATATTAGTTTAATTTTTCAGCTTTTCTACTGTTCATAGTAAATATATGGGTTGAAAACAGTGGCACTGACCAGAAAGCAGGAGACAGAGCTGGAGATAGCAGAGTTAAAGATGCTAAGATTTGCACTGGGTATGACGAGGATGGACAGGATTAGAAATGAGTATATTAGAGGGTCAGCTCAAGTTGGACGGTTGGGAGACAAAGTCAGAGAGGCGAGATTGTGTTGGTTTGGACATGTGCAGAGGAGAGATGCTGGGTATATTGGGAGAAGGATGCTAAGGATAGAGTTGCCAGGCAAGAGAAAAAGAGGAAGGCCTAAGAGGAGGTTTATGGATATGGTGAGAGAGGACATGCAGGTGATGGGTGTAACAGAACAAGATGCAGAGAACAGAAAGATATGGAAGAAGATGATCCGCTATGGTGACCCCTAACGGGAGCAGCCGAAAGAAGAAGAAGAAGATAGTTAGTATTTGCCCTATAAAAATGTGGCAATCGGGTATTTTGATGCTATTTGTGTTAAGTATTCAGTGAAAGATAAGAAACTAAACAGTGTATAAGGAAAAGTTTAAAGTAAGTTGTGCACTTTGCAAGGTTCAGACTTGCCTGAAATCTTGATGTGCCTAAGGCAGGGAGTCGATAGTCACCTTCACCATGTGTGGATATCATGCTATCATGCCATGCTGTTCTTAAAAAGTATGCAACACTTTCAGCACAATGCACATTCTGCTTCATGTTATATGCTGGTGCCTGGAAAGAGTCAACTTATTTCCTTTATTCCTCAATATGTTTTTAGAGGGGCTAATTTTCCAGGAATGCACACGTTACATAAAAGCAACAACAAATTAACTGGGCTGTATAATCCTTCGAAAGGGCAATGGACACATTTTAGTTTTTCTGTAAATGCTTTAGTGATGACATCTATCACACCTGTGTATGATGACTTCAGTTTCCTAGCACTGATGTATAAAAAAGTCTTTTTCGTAGTCACATGGATAAATTATCTCCTCCTGTGTTAATTGACTTGAAACTTCATTTTATAAATGAAGATACCTCCTTTGAGGCTTGTGAAAAGCAAAATATAAATTTTTTCAACCTCATGGATATTTAGATTTTATTGTGGGATACCCACATGAAAATTTCTTGCCTGATGAACTCTAAAATCCTTCTTTTCTATTTATGGGATGCAGCTGTAGTTTTCGATTTATGGAGATGATCAGTTTATGAGTGGTTGGGGAGCAGATCGTTTTTTTGCAGGGAGGATTAATCAGTCCAAGCTGTTTCATTTGCATGTTGCCAGTACACTAAGGTGACCCTGCCTCTTTTTAATGCCTCAAGAAGGGCTAATGTGTTATCATCATTGCACCGCCTGGCAGTATTTTGGTTCATAGAATGAATAGATACCCACAAATTTGTTCTCATCACACAGCTTTTGTCAAATCTTATTGCTCAATGTGGAATAGCCTGGCAAGCAACTTCCATGTTTGTCAGTCCTTTGCAAAATTAAATTAAACAGCAGAAGTCAGACAGAAATGCCTGGAAAACATAAAGTCTGATATCTCCGAAGGCGGTATGTCTGTGCCTGTTTGAATGTGGAATTTGTTTATTTCAGTGTTTTTGGCACAACATTTATCCAAGATGCCAGATAACCCAGATAGATTAATCCTCACAGTTGTGGTAAAATAACCTTTAGCTGAAGAGTCAGCTGGATAAAAAAAATATTAATAATTTAAATAGTAAGATTTGGGTGGCACGGTGGCGCAGTGGGTAGCGCTGCTGCCTTGCAGTTGGGTGATCTGGGGACCTGGGTTCGCTTCCCGGGTCCTCCCTTCTTGGAGTTTGCATGTTCTCCCCGTGTCTGCGTGGGTTTCCTCCAGGCGCTCCGGTTTCCTCCCACAGTCCAAAGACATGCAGGTTAGGTGGATTGGCGATTCTAAATTGGCCCTAGTGTGTGCTTGGTGTGTGGGTGTGTTTGTGTGTGTCTTGTGGTGGGTTGGCACCCTGCCCGGGATTGGTTCCTGCCTTGTGCCCTGTGTTGGCTGGGATTGGCTCCAGCAGACCCCCATGACCCTGTGTTCGGATTCAGCGGGTTGGAAAATGGATGGATGGATGGATGGATGGATAGTAAGATATGAATGATTTTGCTAATCAAACGTTATCAGCACATCTACCTACCATTGATAATCTAAGAATTTGTATTATTGAATGTAATAGAAGAATGAAAGCATTATAGTAATCTTTGAGATGGCTTTCACTCTTTTGTTTTGCATTGTGTAGCAAAAGTTAAATATGAAAGAAAACTATTTAAGATTGTGAAGTGGGAAGAAAATTAAACAGATTGATTAATCTATACCAGAGATCCTCAATTGCTGGCCCCAGCCCCAAGCCTGGCACCCTGAAATAATCTGTGCTATTGCCTTATTTTTGGACAAAAAAAGTTTGGAACCCTACTGCTCACTTACTGTAACTTGTGGCATGTGAATTCAATGCAATATAAAATCTGTCCAATTCACACTGGCCCATTTCCATATTTTAACACTGAAGGAAGGATCTACTGAAACCAGAAGGTTTTTTAGTTTTGGAATGATAATTTGTGGCAATTTCTCAACATTTATCTCTCAATGGTTACTGGTGACATTTAGTTTCATTTTGAGTTTGTATAATTTAGGAAATGAATTGAGCGTCATTTCATAATAGTTGTGGATATTCCACATATCGTGTGTTTATTTTGGATTAACATTTATAAATGCTGTTGCAGCTCTGATCTGTGATTAAACATGCAGGTGAGAATCTGTAAGGGGCAGATCCATGGGTGATGGCACAGCATAAATGGAGTTTTGCTGAACAGCGTGATGGGTTGGGCTTCAAATGAATGAGGAGATGAACAGCACAGTAAGGAGACTGCACATAGATGTTGTTTCTCCTTATGAGATTGACATACTTCACTGGATGCCTCCTGAGGCTGACACCACATCTCAGGGTTGATCCAATACATTATATCTGTTAACAATGATGATGAGGGGAGAAAGTCAAAGATATGATCATATTACTATTTTTGAGTGTAGGTTATTAAGAACATAATTAATTAAAGAATCTGATTCATTTTATACTACACTGTTTTAAATGAGGGTATTTGTTGTTACTGCACTGTTTATTGTGACTAAAAGTAAAATTTCACTTTGGTTGTCACCATGGCTCAATTTTAACTGAAACTGCACTTCCCTCCCAGAATTTCCGATGCTTTGCCCCAAGCTATCCTCTAACACATTTTTTTTTCAGTTATATTACAATTATGCAGAATCTTTAAATGTCAGGCTCAATAAAATCGGGCATGTGCAGAAAGTCTGAAAGGGATATGTGCTGAATTTACTTTAACAGTGCATGCAAGGCTTGGCAGAACAAAAATAAAATAATTAACTCCAAGTTTGCTGCTTCAATTTCGGAGTCAAAACCTTTAATTCACAATGAGATAATTAAATAATCACTCCACATTTTCAGATTTAATTATAAATTCATTGCCCAGACATGAGGCAAGCAGGAGGGATGGCTCCCCTTCAAAAACAAGGGGCACAAACAGCTCAAAAGCAACATTGAGTGCAAAAGGGACACCCTCCACATGCCTTCTGTTCCTCTCTGAATTTTGCTTCATCAAAATATTGGAGATTAATGCACAGTTGCCACATTTTTGTGATGTCTGGGGATATATGATCGCACAAATTTGGATATTCTGCACCAAGAGATGAAAATGACATGCAGCAGCTGTATTTGATAGAAGTACCTACTTCTCTGATTCAATAAGATTGTCTATCCATTTATCACTATCAAGCTGTGATAAAATAAATATAAGGCCCTCTTTTAATACCTCTGCATCAGTGAAGGCTTTGTTCTGCTTAGCCAGCATCCATTGCACTTGGAGCAAAAAACGTATTGCCCTTTCTTGGTGAGTTAGTGAAAAGACCAGCATTTTCTTGCTGTAATTGTAAATTGCTTTAAATTCCTTGATTTTCTTGCACCAGGTCACAGACTGTGTTGAATGAGATTTAATGAAAGTGCCATGCTTCTGAATATAGTGACATCTCAATGTCCTTCTAAAGATAGTGACACCTAACATTGTACTTCTGAAGATAGTGACACCACACATTGTACTTTTTTATGATAGCAAATGTTTCACTATGGATCAGACATGTTGGCTGAGCATTTCAGAATGATGTCATCATAAGGGTATTATACTTTTAGGTTCATTCTTCATTGACATGACAATTCTCCTCTTAAAGTGTTCTGAGAGAGACATTTTCGCTAGGTACTTGTTTTGGTAGCTAACTTACATTGTGATTTCTTATATTACTTCCTTACAATGGACAAAAAAGGGTTTTGGAACCTTTTCACTTGCTTAATTGGCACAATGTGAATTCTGTTCAGCGTAAGTGCTCATCTGTCTAATTCACAATGACAAATGCAGTTCTGCATTTCAATGCTGAAGGAAGTAATAAAAACATCAGGTTTTGTAGTTTTAGAACAATCCTTTGGGGTAATTTCTCAACATTCATATATTAATGCTTGTTATTTTCGTTTTGAGTCTTCATTATTTACTTGTGGATATTTCCAATATTGGTATTGACATTGCAATTCTCTTCTTAAAATATTTTGACAGATATTTTTTTCCTAGCTAACTTATTTTGATAGTTAACTTACAATATGACTTTTGATATTACCTCCTATCTAATCAGAAAATGTTACATGATTGGGTACAGCCACTGTGAATTTTCATGAGACAAAATATCAATTCAGCTTCCTTATTTCAAATAATAATTACACCTGAATGAATTCAGTGCCACAGATATGCTTGATGATTCCTTGTCTTGCTCAGTTATAAATTTAGCAGATTTTAACCGAGTTATGAATGAGTGGGTGATTGGATTAGTCTTCTGGAGTGATGAAATGTGTCTGTAAAAGTGTCTGTGGTGTTTGTACAGAGGTAGGAGCCTTGGCCAGTCCAGTCCAAAAAATATTTTCTTTTTGCCAAAAAATAATTTTGTTTAATTGATTGCTGCCCTGTATTCACATTCATAAAGCTGTAGTTGTGGAATTTTGAAGGGTGACAAAAATGTCCAAATTAGCATAACTAGTTTTGAAATCTCGCTTAATTTGGGATGTTTATAAGAAATGATTTACTTCATAATGTAGAAGTACATAATAAATGGCAATGGTTGCACCAGATATTTGGATTATTAAAATGTGTGCTTTAATTTAAATGTTTAAAGTCTAAATATTCTTGGTTGTAACAGAAATTTGTAATTTTTCACCCTCTGATAGAGATCTATAGAAGACTATATGCCTAGTAAAGGACCAAAAAAAACATCATATTTGTAATCACTGACCCTGAAATTGTCTGAAACAATACACCACATGCTTATGTTTGAAATATGCCATTTTTAACCTGCTGGTAGTGGCTGTTAGAGGATTATGACCATTGGTAAACAATCAAATGTAAACAAAATATATGTATTTGTCATTATCAACCTCAAAATAGCATAAAATGACAATCCACATGCCTATGTTACCGATCCCAGTGTTTTCAAAGTTTTGCAAAAAGGAGTATTTTTGACCCCTTGTGTCCCATTAAGGGGTGAAACCCTGGGAATGGCTGATGTGGTACACACAACTTCAAGTTCTTCTCACTATTTTTGCCAAAGACACCTATTGCTTTGCCCTTTATGATTAGGGTGTAATTTCTTGCACAAAATCTGGTCTAAAATGATCTAAAGATAAGATTTTTTTGGATCCAGAGGGCCAAAGAATAGGGCCCTCTAAAATAGGAAGCCTCAACATCTTGCATAACTAGACAACAAGATGAGTCAGGAGGTGCCGGATAAAAAAAAAAAACTGAAGTATTTTCAAAGCTTTTATACAGTAAGTGATTCTTAGGAACACAATTATTATATATAGAAGCAGGCGGGTAGCAAGGTTTGGCAATATGAGGTTGTCTAAAACATTTAAGCTGGGTAAAGGTCTGTACACTTTTAAATAATATTGTGCAGCTGCATCCATCTAACCCACAGCAATACCTATAAAGAAAAGGGGGTGCATAGGTGAAGTCAGGGTGTGTTTGAATCCTCCTGAAATATACATTTTTACAATTACAACCAAATGATTCTAGTCAAAGCTATGATTCACATACTTTCTCATCTCCATCTGAAATCAATTGCTGGCTCTGTTCGTGATGGAGAGCTTGAGTAGTATCCCAGATAAGGGCTTACCAGGCCAGGAAAAGCAACAAGAGGAAGTTTATTAAGCCAGAAATAAACACATTGGACAGAAAACATAAAGAGTAAAG